>NW_021191986.1:0-1332 GCF_002162155.2 Triticum dicoccoides | reverse complement strand
GGGAGAACATATTAACACTGTAAGCATGTATGGAAATGAACAATGAGATTAACATGTGCACTAACTTCGTAGCTTTTTTTGAATCTTCCTCTTCTTCTCTATCTGAATCTGTGTCTTCTTCTGTCTCTGAGTCTTTCTCTTTTCGCTTCTTCCTCCTTGTGACCTTTGATTTCCTCGATTTGCTCCTGAGTAAATTGAAGAAAAAGAGAGAACATATTAACATTGTAAGCATGTATGGAAATGAACAATGAGATAAACATGTGCACTAAGATCGTTGCTTTTTTTCTCTCTCATCCGCTTGCCCCTGGATTTAATCCTCTTGTTCAATTATTCGGTAGTTGGTCTCCCTTTTGAATTATTTTGATTGTATTTTCCATGTCATCAGTGCAACATTCGCGAGCAGCAGAGAAGCATGCCGACAAAGGAACAAACGATTTATGGCCTTCATCCAAATCAGTTTTTTCTCCATCAACCAATATACTCTGGAGGAGCTCCATCAGCTGTTCTGACTGTGAATCGCTAGTTGCGGCTGTGAATAAAGCGTCACTAGCCATGTTGCGTAGTTGATGATACTTATTCATGTGATCAGACCATACATGAGTATTCGCAGTCCTCGAAGAAGGGAACGCTGGCTTGGCATGCATTGTCCATCTTTTCTTGACAATTTTTTTTGGAAATGTGCGTACACGAAGATGATCCAGAACGCAGAATATATGTGTGCATGGGTAATCCTGGCTTTCCAACTTTTTACATTTACAAGCTGCATCATCCAGTCTTGCTCCTGTAAACAGACAACTCACGTGATATATAAAATCCACAGGCTTAGCATCCATGCCTTGTGCATCCAACTTTTTAGTATGCTAGATAGGGGGTTCTTCAGCCGGGGCATCAGAATTTTCCATGTTATCATTATTGTCCATATCGACGATAATCTCCCCAGTTTCAGGCATAACAGCAAACAAAGGCGAGGAAGAAGAAAAGATCAAGCGAGAGAGAGGAGAAGATTGGGACAAAGAGGGCGAATCAAACGACAAAGGTGAGGTGGGGGAGATGAAAACGAGAGGCAAATGGCAAATAATGTAAATGCGAGGGAGATGAGTTTGTGATGTCTTGACTTGAGCGAAGACCTCCCCGGCAACGGCGCCTGAAATCCTTCTTGCTACGTCTTGAGCTTGCGTTGGTTTTCTTTGAAGAGGAAAGGGTGATGCAGCAATAGTAGCGTAAGTATTTCCCTCAGTTTTTGAGAACCAAGGTATCAATTCAGTAGGAGGCTCCTCAAAAGTCCCACGCACCTACACAAACAAACAAAGAACTCGCAACCAACGCAATAAA
>NW_021191985.1:0-1189 GCF_002162155.2 Triticum dicoccoides | reverse complement strand
GATGAGATGACACCGTATGAATTATGGTTTAGAGAAACCTAAGTTGTCGTTTCTTAAAAGTTTGGGGCTGCGACGCTTATATGAAAAAGTTTCAGGTTGATAAGCTCGAACCCAAAGCGGATAAAATGCATCTTCATAGGAAACCCAAAACAGTTGGGTATACCTCCTAATTCAGATCCGAAAGCAATATGGATTGTTTCTAGAATCAGGTCCTTTCTCGAGGAAAAGTTTCTCTCGAAAGAATTGAGTGGGAGGATGGTGGAGACTTGATGAGGTTATTGAACCGTCTCTTCAACTAGTGTGTGACAGGGCACAGGGAGTTGTTCCTGTGGCACCTACACCAATTGAAGTAGAAGCTTATGATAGTGATCATGAAGTTTCGGATCAAGTCACTGCCGTACCTCGTAGGGTGACAAGGATGCGTACTACTTCAGAGTGGTACGGTGATCCTGTCTTGAAGGTCATGTTGCTAGACAACAATGAACCTACGAGCTATGGAGAAGCGATGGTGGGCCCAAATTCCGACAAATGGTTAGAAGCCATGAAATCCGAGATAGGATCCATGTATCAGAATAAAGCATGGACTTTGATGGACTTGCCCGATGATCGGCAATCCATTGAGATAAATGGATCTTTTAAGAAGAAGACGGACGTGGATGGTAATGTCACCATCTATGAAGCTCGACTTGTGGCGAAGTGTTTTCCGGCAAGTTCAAAGAGTTGACTACGATGAGATTTTCTCACTCGTAGCGATGCTTAAAGTCCGTCGGAATCATGTTAGCATTAGCTGCATTTATGAAATCTGGCAGATGGATGTCAAGACAAGTTTCCTTACTAGTTTTCGTAAGGAAAGGTTGTATGCAATACAATCAGAAAAGTTTTGTCGATCCTAAGGATGCTAAAAGGTATGCTAGCTCCAGCAATCCTTCTAAGGACTGGAGTGAGCATCTCAGAGTTGGAATGTATGCTTTGATGATGATCAAAGATTTTGGGTTGTACAAAGTTTATGAGAAACTTGTATTTCCAAAGAAGTGAGTGGGAGCACTATAGAATTTCTGATGAGTGTATGTTGTTGACATATTGTTGATCAGAAATGACGTAGAATTTCTGGAAAGCATATAGGGTTATTTTGAAAGTGTTTTTCAATGGAAAGCCTGGATTAAGCTACTTGAACATTGAGCATCAAGAT
>NW_021191984.1:0-1384 GCF_002162155.2 Triticum dicoccoides | reverse complement strand
GCTCAAGGTAGCCCAGTCCAGACAGAAGAGCTATGCCGATTCAAAGCGCAAAACGATTGAGTATGAAGTTGGAGACAGAGTATATCTCAGAGTATCCCCGCTTCGAGGAGTTAAGCGTTTTGGAGTTAAAGGAAAGTTAGCACCCCGTTTCGTTGGACCGTATAAGATTTTGCAACGTATGGGAGAAGTTGCTTATAAGTTGGAATTGCCAGAAGGACTGTCAGGAGTTCATGATGTATTCCATGTTTCTCAGTTGAAGAAATGCCACCCAGAGATAGCAGAGGTACCGTTAAGAGACACAGTGCCACTGGAAGCAATTCAGTTGAAGGATGACTTGACATATGAGGAAAAACCTGTTAAGATTCTCGATTATGCCAGCAGAGTTACCCGCAGCAAAGTTATCAAGTTTTGTAAAGTTCAGTGGAGCCACCACACTGAGGATGAAGCCACCTGGGAAAGAGAGGAAGTTTTGCTCAAGGACCACCCTCACCTATTTACTAGCCAACCCGAATCTCGAGGGCGAGATTCATCTTAAGGGGGTAGGTTTGTAACATCCCAAATTTTCAATTTGGAATGTTATACATTAGGTCATCATGCATACCATGTTTTTCTCGCATTTTCCGATCCTAGAAAATTTCACGCAACTCAAGGACCCTCGGAGAGAGTTGGAAGTTTCATTATTTTCATATTTGGGATTTCTCAAATTTTGAAAATAGGATCATTTGGATTTATTTAATTATCTTCATAAAGTTTTCCTATAAAAATTTTGAGAGAGGGAATAATATGACTTTCCCAAATTTAGGAATAATGAAGATTTAATAAATAAACCCATTTTGGTTTTTGCCGGAGTTTTATTTGCGTTTTATTTGCCTTAGGGAAAAATGCGTGTTTTTAAAAAAAAAAATTTGCATTTAGGCCCCGAGTAAAGTTCATTTTTGTTCGACTCATTTTTAGGAGTCGGGGAAAGTTTACTGTATTAATTTTGGAGTTCGTTTAGATTTTTTTTTTGTCGCTCTGCGCGCGAGACCGTTTAAAAAAAAAAACTGCAGCGCCTTGGGCCAAAGGCCCAAGCTGCTAGCCGCCGGCCGGCCAAGGCCAAGGCCACCGCGCGCGCACGCACCAAGGGGGCCAGGGAGCCACTCCTTTTTCCTTGTCCTAGTAGGACTCTTTTCCTACTTCGTTTATTCCGTATCTAATCCTAGATCTATTCCTAATCCTAATCTATTTCTTGCCCCCTACCCCAAGCAAAAACCCTCCCCTCCCCAATATAAATACCCAAGCACCCCCCCCCTCTAAACCATCAAACCAACACCTCTCCTCTCCTCCGCCTCACCACCGCGCCACCCAACGCCGCCGCCGCCTCACCACCGCGCCACCCAACGCC
>NW_021191983.1:0-1352 GCF_002162155.2 Triticum dicoccoides | reverse complement strand
CATGGTGTTCCTTTGGAAATTAACTCGGATCGAGGAAGTCTTTTCACCTCTCGATTTTGGGAAAGTTTCCAAAATGCTATGGGAACCCGTCTCTCCTTTAGCACCGCCTTCCACCCTCAGTCGAGTGGTCAAGTGGAACGCGTCAACCAGATTCTAGAAGACATGCTTCGAGCCTCTGTTATCTCATTCGGAATGGATTGGGAGAAGTGCCTTCCATTTGCCGAATTCGCCTACAACAACAGCTATCAATCTAGCTTGGGTAAAGCCCCTTTTGAAGTTCTCTATGGACGACGGTGTCGAACACCCCTTAACTGGTCAGAGACCGGGGAAAGACAATTCTTTGGCCCGGATATGATTCAGGAAGCAGAAGAACAAGTTCGCATCGTTCGTGAAAAGTTGAAAACAGCCCAATCCCGTCAAAAGAGTCAATATGACCGAAAACATAAGGCTATGACCTTCGAGGTTGACGAGAAGGCTTATCTTCGGGTCACCCCTCTGAAGGGAACCCATCGTTTCGGTATCAAAGGCAAATTGGCTCCTCGTTACATTGGACCTTTTCGCATTCTCGCCAAACAAGGAGAAGTTGCCTACCAATTGGAACTACCTCCGCACCTCTCCAGAGTCCACGATGTCTTCCATGTTTCTCAACTCAGGCGTTGCTTCTCGGATCCTATCCGTGGAGTGGACCACGAAACGCTTGATCTCCAAGATAATCTTACATATCGAGAGTACCCCATTCGTATCCTCGATCAGGCCGAGCGTACCACTCGACGTCATAATATCAAGTTTCTCAAAGTACAATGGTCGCACCATTCTGAGGATGAAGCAACTTGGGAAAGGGAGGATCGTCTTCGACTCGAGTATCCCGCCTTCTTCCCGGAGGAACCCAAATCTCGGGACGAGATTCTTTTGAGTGGGGGTGAGTTGTCACACCCTAGCTAGTCATGCATTAGAGTGTTGCATCATGTTTACTCTATCATCAGAAACTTGAAATGGGGATGACAGAACCCCCAGTCCCCTCTGAAACCAACTAGGGTTACTAAAAATAATTTTCAATGAACCTGAAATGCCCTTCTAAAATGCCCATCATTTTTGTCTTGGTTCAGAACCTCTGCCAAAAGTGGTGCACATTTTCCTAGGCCATCCTAGGGTTTTTGAATTAAATTATAAATATTTGAATTTGGGCATTTAAAATTATATAAAATATTTAAATGCTCAAATATCTCCAAACTAATATGTTTCATGTTGGAAATAATCCAACTATGGACCAGGAGTAGTTTGGTGATTTTTGAAGTTGCCTAGGTATTTTATTAAATTCAACAAAGTTGCAGAAGTCTTAAAAAAACAGAAAA
>NW_021191982.1:0-1000 GCF_002162155.2 Triticum dicoccoides | reverse complement strand
GTGCTGAATTGATTTTAAAAATGCATGAGTTAACTAAGCAAAACATTGAGCGTATGAATGCTAAATATAAACTTGCTGGAGATAAGGGTAGAAAACATGTTGTGTTTGCACCTGGAGATCTTGTTTGGTTACATTTGCGTAAGGATAGATTTCCTGATTTGCGCAAATCAAAGTTAATGCCACGTGCTGATGGTCCCTTTAAGGTGTTAGAGAAAATAAATGATAATGCATATAAACTTGAGCTGCCTGCAGATTTTGGGGTTAGTCCCACTTTTAACATTGCAGATTTGAAGCCTTATTTGGGTGAGGAAGATGAACTTCCGTCGAGGACGACTTCATTTCAAGAAGGGGAGGATGATGAGGACATCAATACAATTGTTACACCCACAGCCCCTGCTGCTATACATACTGGACCAATTACTAAAGCTCGTGCACGCCAACTAAATTACCAGGTACTTTCGTTTCTTGGTAATGATTTTAATGTTCATGAGAATATGATGCTGCCTAAATTGGATACATTTGTTTTGCTTACAAATGAAGGGCCTAGCTTGGAGAAGGATAAACATTGGAGCAAGAACAAGCATGGAGATGATGGCATGCGCAAGGGGAACAAGAACGAAGTTACAAGTGATGATTTCAGGACTTTGAAGCCACCATAATGGGTGCATGAAGCCTTGGACGAAATATACAAGATGCCACTTCATAAATTTCGTCCCGAGGCTATTTTAGGTGCTGCGTCACCTTATTATTGGGCCAGGCCCATGTAATTTCGAAATACATAAGTATAGGCTATTTTTAGAGTCCGTATGTGTGGGGAAACAAGAGATAGGGTTGATTTCGGACCCCTCCACCAAGGGCCACGAAATTCCCCCCCTCTTCCTCCATATATACAGCCCTTAGGGCATCGTTTAGACTTTGGGTTTTGTTTAGATTAAAAGTTCGCCATAGCTGCAACTTCGCGTACTTCGTTTGTGTTCAACGACCAGACAAAGGCGTCACA
>NW_021191981.1:0-1247 GCF_002162155.2 Triticum dicoccoides | reverse complement strand
TCTAGGCCCTAGCCCCACCTCGGCCGAGAGCTCCACGCCGCCGGCGATGTCGCCGTCGTGGCCACGGTCGCCGTAGCGCCCAACCAAGCACACCATCGTGCTCCCCACCTCACCAGGAGCACGCAGCACGCACCAACGCCTCCCCAAACCCCCTGCAACACTGATCCCGACCGCACCCGAACTCCGGCCGCCGCAGCCGAGCTCGCCGCCGTCAACTCCGGCCACCCCGAGCCCAACCACCACCACCAATAGCCGCGGCTCAACCTCAGCAACACGTAGATGCCTTCCGCCGTCCATTTGGTTGCCGGAATGGCAAAAAGCACTTTCGCCGCCGTCTCGGGCCTCGCCGGCGTCATGTCGCCGGTGGGGTTTGACTTGTCCGACCTGGGGTTTGACCCCCCAGGGTCACTGACGCGTGGGCCCTGTCGGCCAGGTGGTTAGGTTAGCGCTAACTACTGTTAGTCAACCCCCCCTCACACTGACAGTGGGCCCCAGCGCCACTAACCCCTAATTAGGATTAATTTAATCCTGTTTAACCCCCCCTGTCACTGACGTGTGGGCCCCACACGTCAGGTTTGACCTCAGCCAGCCACAGTTGACCACTGACGTCATGCTGACGTCATGCTGACGCAATAATTATATTTCTGGAATTAAATTAAATCAAGAAATTCCAGAATATTATTTAAACTTCAAAAATTCATAACTTTTATTCTGTAACTCCAAATTGGACAAATTATATATGAAAAATGATCAGAAAAATCCAATCTATCCATTTGTACTATTTTCATGCATGATCAAACAAGTTAAATTGATGTTTTAAGCAGAACAAGAAAAGGCACTTTAAAAGGCCATATTTGAATTTGAAATTTGAATCCTTGATTCAAATTTGTTCAAACACCCCTGGTTTTAGTTGCATTAGCCCAATACACTCATTTTGCCATGTCTCATGCATGCATCATATTGTTGCATACTGTTTGGTAATGCTTGTGTATCGGTGCTCTCTGCGGCAGGTTCTGTCCCCGAAGAGTACCCTGATTACCCTAGCGAAGAACCGTATCAGTGCATCGAACCATCAGGCAAGCAACCAACCATTTGATCATATCGATACAATCCCATGTTCTCGCTCCTGCTCTCTTTTACTGCATTAAGACAACGCGATTCAAACTGCTGTGTGCTACGGTAGTTGAACCCATTTCCTCTGCATGACCTGTCATTGCCACAGTAACTAGATGAAACTCACTAGCATG
>NW_021191980.1:0-1033 GCF_002162155.2 Triticum dicoccoides | reverse complement strand
ATTATAAGATGATCTCTCACTAAATTATCAAGAAGTGTTCTCCCTGAGTATGCACCGTTGCCAAAGTTCGTCGTGCCCAGACACCACGTGATGATCGGGTGTGATAAGCTCTACGTCCATCTACAACGGGTGCAAGCCAGTTTTTGCACACGCAGAATACTCAGGTTAAACTTGACGAGCCTAGCATATACAGATATGGCCTCGGGACACGGAGACCGAAAGGTCGAGCGTGAATCATATAGTAGATATGATCAACATAGTGATGTTCACCATTGAAACTACTCCATCTCACGTGATGATCGGACATGGTTTAGTTGATATGGATCACGTGATCACTTAGATGACTAGAGAGATGTCTGTCTAAGTGGGAGTTCTTAAGTAATATGATTAATTGAACTTAAATTTATCATGAACTTAGTCCTGGTAGTATTTTGCAAGTTATGTTGTAGATCAATAGCTTGCGTTGTTGCTTTCATACGTTTATTTTGATATGTTCCTAGAGAATATTGTGTTGAAAAATGTTAGTAGCAATGATGCGGATTCGATCCGTGATCTGAGGTTTATCCTCATTGCTGCACAGAAGAATTATGTCCTTAATGCACCGCTAGGTGACAAACCTATTGCAGGAGCAGATGCAGAAGTTATGAACGTCTGGCTAGCTCAATATGATGACTACTTGATAGTTTAGTGCACCATGCTTAACGGCTTAGAATCGGGACTTCAAAGACGTTTTGAACGTCATGGACCATATGAGATGTTCCAGGAATTGAAGTTAATATTTCAAGCAAATACCCGAGTTGAGAGATATGAAGTCTCCAACAAGTTCTATAGCTAAAAGATGGAGGAGAATCGCTCAACTAGTGAGCATGTGCTCAGATTTTCTGGGTACTTCAATCGCTTGAATCAAGTGGGAGTTAATCTTCCAGATAAGATAGTGATTGACAGAATTCTCTAGTCACCATCACCAAGTTAGTAGAACTTCGTGATGAACTATAGTATGCAAGGGATGATGAAAATGATTCCCGAGCTCTTC
>NW_021191979.1:0-1800 GCF_002162155.2 Triticum dicoccoides | reverse complement strand
TGTTAGCCTGCTACAGCCCAGATTCTCTGGAGTATTGCTAGCCCAGTTGTTACAGCCCGGATTCACTCGCTGATGACCGACACGTTCATTGCTGGGTCATGTATGCCTGTCCCTGTAAGTTAGTGCCACTTTGGGTTCATGACTAGCCATGTCAGCCCGGGCTCCTTGTCATATGGATGCTAGCGACATTGTCATATATGTGTGCCAAAAGGCGCAAACGGTCCCGGGCCTGGTAAGGCGACACCCATGGGAATACCGTGCGTGAGGCCGCAAAGTGATATGAGGTGTTACATGCTAGATCGGTGTGCCATTGAGTCGGGGTCCTGACAGCTTTGGTATCAGAGCTTGACTGCCTGTAGGATTACCAAGCCAAACTGGTCGAAGTTGAGTCTAGAAATGCTTTAGTTATATAAGGGAATTGATTGTGGGATGGAACATAAGGCTCTTTTTACTCCTTATATCTTATGCCCTTCTGATCTGAGTCATCCTATCTTTCCTACGGGGTTAAGGAACTAGGCTTTCTCTTCTTTCTATCAGGATGACGTGTTACTAATCCGTAGACCTATAGGATTGTTGGTTTCAAGCCTCAGTTCAGTTGCTACTATTTCCTTGTATTCATAGCTGGCCTCAGATTCTTGATATTGTGCTTCTAAGTGGTTATGCCACCATTTTTGTAGCATGTCTCAAATCTTTTCGAGTATTTACAGCCGTTATGTTGTCCGAGTCATCCCAGGTTGTAAGTGCATCTAGTGCCCCTTAGTGATTTTGGTGTATTGAAGACTTATAGGTTAAGGGACTAATGCGTTTGTGAGTGTACACAGGTCTATAAGTCTATGAGGAGTTTGATATTTACAGAGAAAGTCGACCCTTAAAAATGAAGTTCTTCGACTGAAGACTTTGATATTCTGAAGACTTTCTGAAGACTTTGAAAGTGAAGAAATTGGTGTGACCTTGAAGACTTGGTATTCATTTGTGGAACATGAAGCGTGAAGACTTTTGTTTTTGTAGTTTCATTTTCTCTTTCTTGAGTCATAGGAAACACCGTACTGTTAAAGGGGGTCAAGGAAATACTAAGGAAAAATTTCCATGTGGTGCTCAACTCAAAATCCTACACCTACCAATCCCTTCGAGTGAAGCCTTTGGAAATCTCATACAGTTCAGTCACTTTCTTCAGTGACAGAGACCAAGTTCTTCTGGTCGCTGATGAATTTGTTCTGACTGAGGAGTTAGGAATTCGCCAGTGCGAATTGCCTACACAGTGAGGAACATGATAGACCTGAGGAATTTGAGAGCCAAATTTCCGACCGTTGCTGTGCTGCGCGCCAGCTGTCCCAAAATATCTTATCCACCTAACGGTCATATCATTGAAGGGCATTTATGTCTTATCATGTCGGGCTGCTCCCTAGGCTATAAATAGCCGCCCCCTACAACCACTAGCTGGTTGGCTGCTCCGAGAGAACTTGACACTTGTCATTTGAGAGCAACCCATCCTCCGAGGACTTTGAGCGAAAATCATCAAGTGAGGAAAACCCAAAACCAAACCCCTACAAACCCAAAGTGATTGAGCATCACTGAAGAAATTGATCTTGCGTGGATCCGACGCTTGTTACCTTTGAAGACTGTGCTTCTTCCAGACGGTTAGGCGTCATGGTCTAGAGCATCCAAGAGGAATTGTGGATTGCCGAGTGACCAAGTCTGTGAAGGTTTGGAAGTCGCCTGAAGACTTACCACGAGTGATTGGACGAGGTCTGCGTGACCTTAGTTCAAGGAGAATACGGTGAGGACTGGGTGTCCTGAGCT
>NW_021191978.1:0-1746 GCF_002162155.2 Triticum dicoccoides | reverse complement strand
GCGTGCCAAACATAGAGGACCTCAGACAGCAAATCCTAGCTGAAGCACACACCACTCCATATTCAATCCACCCTGGAGGAACCAAAATGTATAAGGATATTCAGGAAAGATTTTGGTGGCACGGTATGAAGAGGGACATAGCCACATTCGTTGCATGTTGCGATTCTTGTCAACGCATAAAAGTTGAGCATCAAAAACCAGCCGGACTACTGCAACCAAACAAAATACCTGAGTGGAAATGGGATGAAATAGGGATGGATTTTATTGTCGGACTACCTCGGTCACGACACGGGAATGATGCCATATGGGTCATCACCGATAGATTAACCAAGGTGGCACATTTCATTCCAGTGAAGACAACCTACAACACTCAGAAGCTTGCCAGGATTTATCTCTCCCATATAGTTTGTCTGCATGGAGCCCCAAAGACTATAATATCCGACAGAGGCACTCAATTTGTCTCGAGATTCTGGGATCATTTACAACAGGCTCTGGGAACTCAATTGGCCTTCAGCACAGCCTATCATCCCCAGACTGATGGACAGACTGAACGCGTAAACCAAATTTTAGAAGACATGCTGAGAGCATGTGTCCTCACCTATGGAACTAGTTGGGAAGAAAGCCTGCCATATGCCGAGTTCGCATACAACAACAGTTACCAGGCCAGCCTGCAAATGGCACCTTTTGAAGCCCTATACGGACGGAGATGTCGTACCCCGCTAAATTGGTCAGAGACCGGAGACAGCCGTATCTTCGGCCTAGACGTGCTCAAAGAAGCCGAGGAAAAAGTCAAGCTAATCAGGGACCGACTCAAGACCGCTCAAAGCCGACAGAAGAGTTATTACGATCAGAAACATCGTGGGGTCAATTTTGAACCCGGTGAATTTGTGTACCTACGAGTATCACCTATGAGGGGACTGCAACGGTTTAAGATTAAAGGAAAGTTAGCACCAAGATTCATTGGACCATTCTGCATAGTGGCACGAAGAGGCACTGTAGCCTACCAGCTAGACTTACCCGAAGACTTGTCCGACATTCACGACGTGTTCCACGTCTCTCAATTAAGGAAGTGCGTAAGCAAACCAGAGAAACAAGTATTCCATGAGAACATTGACGTGCAGCCAGACCTCACTTATCGGGAACGCCCAGTAAAAATATTAGAGGAGTCTGAAAGGAGAACCTGACAGAAGACCATCAAGTTTTTCAGAGTTCAGTGGAGCAACCACACCGAAAGCGAAGCAACTTGGGAAAGAGAGGATTTTCTTCGGACAGAACATCCATACTTATTTAAGGATCAGCTGGAATCTCAGGGACGAGATTTTTCCTAAGGGGGTAGGTGTTGTGACACTCCAAAATTTTTATTTGGTTTTCAGCAAAAACTTTGTGGTTTTTGAAAATAGGCCATTTAAAATTTTCCAGAAAACCTTCCTCTTAAAAACTTCCTTTGCTTTGGCAAGGATTTTATTTTTCTTCAAACTATGGTGTTTGATCTTTTGAAACTTCTTCTCTGTTGGTTCCCTCTCAAATTATTTTGGGATTTAATTTTATAGTCTTTAAAAAAAAGAAACTCTATGAAAATTTGGGATTTTCATATCTTGGAAACCACCCATGACTTTGTATTTTGCCCATGTGGTAAAACCCCTCCAAAACCTCCCCTCCTCCTTGTAATCAACCTAAGTTCTCTGTCCCAACTAATCCAAGCAAGTTTTGGATTTTATTCTATTTTTCTTTCCCCTCAAATCATTT
>NW_021191977.1:0-1081 GCF_002162155.2 Triticum dicoccoides | reverse complement strand
TAGGATCTGATGTAAGTCTTGCTGAGTACCTTTGTACTCATGTTGCTATAATCTACATTTTACAGAAGACGCTGCAACCCCTTCTGATGGGTTCTATGTAGACGTTGACATCAACGAGTAGGCTAAAGACCCAGGTGGTGACCCTGAGCTTGTGAAGGACCACGTAGTATAGTTAGGCTTTCCAAGCCTCTTTTATTTTACTAGTTGTCTGTACTCAGACAAGTTACTTCCGCTGCTGGTTTGTATGACTGTATGACTTGCATGTTGGGTCGTGAGACCCGTACCTTTGTGTATGTTATGTATGGCTCCCTGAGCCTTAAATAAAGTACTTGTGTCGTAGAGTCATGTTGTGATGCTTCGTTGTATTTGCACATATCGAGCATATTGTGTGTATGATTGAAATGCTTGGTATGTGTGGGATCTGACTATCTAGTTGTTTATCTTTAGTAGCCTCTCTTACCGGGAAATGTCTCCTAGTGTTACCGCTGAGCCATGGTAGCTTGCTACTGCTCTGGAACACTTAGGCTGGCCGGCATGTCTCCTTCTTCGTTCCTGTGTCTGTCCCTTCGGGGAAATGTCACGCTTTGAGTACCGGCGTCCTGTTAGCCCGCTATAGCCCGGTTTACCGGAGTCCTGCTAGCCCAGTGCTACAGCCCGGACCCACTTGCTGATGACCGACACGTTCGAAGCTGGGTCATGGATGCCTGTCCCTGTAAGTCTGTGCCACTTTGGGTTTACGACTAGTCATGTCAGCCCGGGCTCTTTATCATATGGATGCTAGCGACACTATCATATATGTGAGCCAAAAGGCGCAAACGGTCCCGGGCAAAGGTAAGGCGACACCCGTGGGGATACCGTGCGTGAGGCCGCAAAGTGATATGAGGTGTTACCGGCTAGATCGATGTGACATCGAGTCGGGGTCCTGACAGCGTTGGCATCAGAGCCGGACTGCCTGTAGGTTCTCCAAGCCAAACTGGTCGATGTTGAGTCTAGAAATTCTTTAGTTATATGTAGGGGAATTGATTGTGGGATGGAACGTAAGGCTCTTTTTACTCCTTTATCTCATGACATTCTGATCTGA
>NW_021191976.1:0-1214 GCF_002162155.2 Triticum dicoccoides | reverse complement strand
AAACGATGTGTACAGGGTTCCGTGACACCAAACGGGTGCCCGGTTTACCCGGCCACGTGCCTACCGCATCACAGCCCACCCCTACGGTCAGCGCTGTCCACGGCCTCCAGCATACTACAAACACCAGAAACTACTTGCAACTCCTGGACAGAGGACAAGGGTGATTAAGAAGCCGAGAGGGTCCATTGGTTTCGGGCCCAATGCGTGGTAGTAGCTGAATCATGGATCACAAACACAGAACTCAGTTCCTGAGGACGGCTGCAATGAGACAACCCACCATGTACTCCTACATGGCCTCTCACCGCTACCTTTACCAAATCGTGTTCACACACTTAGCTCACACACAGTAGGACATGTTCACACACCTCTGATTCATCCCCGATGAATCAGACCTGACTCAACTCTGAGCAGTAGCAGGCATGACAAACAAACATGAATGAGTAGGCACAACAGGGCTCAAACAACTCCTACTCATGCTAGTGGGTTTCATCTATTTACTGTGGAATGACAGGTCATGCAAAGGATAAAGGGGTTCAGCTACCGCAGCAAGTAACAGATGAATCGATGTTGTCCTAATGCAGTAAAAGAGAGCAGGAGCGAGAGAGTGGGATTTTATCGAAATGAACAAGGGGGTTTTGCTTGCCTGGCACTTCTGAAGATAACATTGAGTCTTCATCAGTGTCAACGATCACATCATCGGTACACGTCTATCGAGAGGGGACAATTACCGGCAAATACAGAAAAACACGATCAGTGCAATGCATAATATGATGCATGATCATGACATGGCAAAATGAATGTGTTTTGGGCTAATGCAACTAAAACCAGATTAAATGAAGTTGGTTTGAATCCAAGATTCAAATTCAAACTCCATATGTGATTATTCAAATGCCATGTAATTGATTTGTGCTAAACAGCAGCTATAAGTTGTTCTAACATGCATGAAAATGGTACAGATGGATTCCTTGAATTTTTCTGATAATTTTTCATATATAATTTATTTAATTTGGAGTTACGGTTAATTTTCTATGATTTTTAGAAGTTTTAGGCATTTTCTGGAATTAATAAATCATTTAAGAATTATTTAAATTCCAGAAACATTTACTACGTCAGCAGTGCGTCACCGTGACGTCAGCAGGTCAACAGACGCTGCTGCTGGTCAAACCTGACGTGTGGGGGCCACACGTCAGTGACACAGGGCTGTTTCACTCACT
>NW_021191975.1:0-1137 GCF_002162155.2 Triticum dicoccoides | reverse complement strand
TGGTTTCGGGCCCAATGCGTGGTAGTAGCTGAATCATGGATCACAAACACAGAACTCAGTTCCTGAGGACGGCTGCAATGAGACAACCCACCATGTACTCCTACATGGCCTCTCACCGCTACCTTTACCAAATCGTGTTCACACACTTAGCTCACACACAGTAGGACATGTTCACACACCTCTGATTCATCCCCGATGAATCAGACCTGACTCAACTCTAAGCAGTAGCAGGCATGACAAACAAACATGAATGAGTAGGCACAACAGGGCTCAAACAACTCCTACTCATGCTAGTGGGTTTCATCTATTTACTGTGGAATGACAGGTCATGCAAAGGATAAAGGGGTTCAGCTACCGCAGCAAGTAACAGATGAATCGATGTTGTCCTAATGCAGTAAAAGAGAGCAGGAGCGAGAGAGTGGGATTTTATCGGAATGAACAAGGGGGGTTTTGCTTGCCTGGCACTTCTGAAGATAACATTGAGTCTTCATCAGTGTCAACGATCACATCATCGGTACACGTCTATCGAGAGGGGACAATTACCGGCAAATACAGAAAAACACGATCAGTGCAATGCATAATATGATGCATGATCATGACATGGCAAAATGAATGTGTTTTGGGCTAATGCAACTAAAACCAGATTAAATGAAGTTGGTTTGAATCCAAGATTCAAATTCAAACTCCATATGTGATTATTCAAAAGCCATGTAATTGATTTGTGCTAAACAGCAGCTATAAGTTGTTCTAACATGCATGAAAATGGTACAGATGGATTCCTTGAATTTTTCTGATAATTTTTCATATATAATTTATTTAATTTGGAGTTACGGTTGAATTTCTATGAATTATTGAAGTTTAGGGCATTTTCTGAAATTTCCTGAATATTTAGAATTAAAATAATTCCAGAAAATGAATTATGGCGTCAGCACCACGTCACTGTGACGTCAGCAGTCAACTGGGCTGGCTCGGGTCAAACCTGACGTGTGGGGGCCACACGTCAGTGACACAGTGCTGGCTGGAGTCACAGACATGTGGGGCCGGTCAAAGGCCACGTCAGCGAGGTCAACGCCGACGCGTGGGGCCACTGCAATTAGATTAAACTTAATCTATTTTAGTTAGCCGGTTAGTTAGGCC
>NW_021191974.1:0-2002 GCF_002162155.2 Triticum dicoccoides | reverse complement strand
TGAGGTGTTCCGACTACCTGCCTCAGTTTGTGATGATCTAACCAAGATGATGAGGCAATATTGGTGGGGGGTGGAAAATGGCAAGAGGAAAATAGCATGGCTAAGCTGGGAGAGGATGATGCTACCTAAGGCTATGGGGGGCATGGGATTCCGTGACATGAGGGCCTTTAATCAGGCTCTACTGGCCAAGCAGGCTTGGCGCCTTCTGGATTGCCCAGATAGCTTATGCGCACGGTTGTTGAAGGCTAAATACTACCCAAGGGGGAACTTGTTGGATACTGTTTTTTCTCCAAACTCCTCGGCGGTGTGGAAAGGTATTGTTCACGGACTTGAGCTTGTGAAAAAAGGCATTATATGGCGAGTTGGTAATGGCACACTGATAAAGACTTGGAGAGATGCTTGGATCCCGCGAGGACACAATTTCAGACCGGTCACTCCTAAGACATGGCGTGGAAGGCTGTCTCGGGTGCTCTCGCTACAAATGAGTGTAAGAAGTACCGGCATATCTCAACTAGAGATGGATGTCCGGTGTGCGGTCGAGAGAAGGAAACTAGCTTCCATGCTCTTGTGTCATGTGAGCATGCGAGGAGGGTCTGGACTCAAATGAGAACGGTCTGGAGACTTCCTAGTCACGAGGTTCTTCAAGATACCGGGAAAGATTGGCTCCTAAACGTGCTTGCAAACTGCGATGATCACATGCGAGATTGCACGATCATGCTCTTATGGCGGATCTGGTCACTGCGCTCGGACCTAACGCATGGGAAGGAGGTTCCCCCGTGACAGCAACATCTGACTTTCTTCTAAGCTATATGAATTCTCTGAACATGTGCAGCAGATACTCCACGGAAGAAATAATCAAAGGGAAGATGCCAATGGTGCGGGAAGCATCCGTTCAGGTCCCTAACCCTAGCATTCCCCTTCAATGGCCGCGGCCGCCTGCGGACCGAGTCACCCTCTCAGTGGATGGGGCCTTTTTGCAAGAGGACAGGTCTGCGGCGGCGGGCATGATACTATGGCGCAACGATGGAAGCGTGGTTTTTGCAGCGTACATGTGCATTTTTAACTGTAACGATGCATTGGAAGCGGAACTACATGCAATAATGCAGGGTATGGCCTTAACCTTGCAGCATTGTTCCCTGCCAGTTGTCGTTCAGTCAGACTCATCTATGGCACTGGCTGCAATGACCGGGGAAGGCTTATCTAGGTCTGCATATGGACACTTGGTAGCGGAGATTCAGCATCACATGGAGGCTCGAGAGTTTGTTCCATCAAAAATTAAGCTTGAGCAAAATAGGATAGCACATCAATTGGCTTTGTATAGTCGTACAGAGTTTGCAACTGCTATATGGCTGGGGAGGAGCCCGCCTTGTATTGAGGAGTTGGTGCCTCTTGATTGCAACCCTATGCATATGGAATAAAACTCTCCGCCTATCGCAAAAATAAATAAAAAATAAGAGGTCCATGTCATTCGGAAAATCAGCATCAGTCCAAATATATCAGTACTTTCTGTATGATAGTTTCTCGAATAGTACCTATGCATGTGATTCGTGGTTAACTAGACAGTGTGGTTCTTAATACATAATTCTGTGAGGCAAATGAAATAAAAAAAATGCTGGAGTGTGATGAATGTTAGGGAAGAGAGAGAGAAAGTGACAGAGGGGGCCATTTTTTTGGAGTGTTGTGATTTTCTGAATATTCTTTATTTAACGGGAGATGTGCAGTTCTGACACAGTTTTGGGAACGTCGTGTGGGTCCTTACATTTGCTGTTACGATCACGGGCCAACCCCAAATGATTGTTTTGCAGTATAACCATTTGAGAGCCAGGCTATATGCAAGTATGCAACAATGTTCTTCCAAGTAGAGCATGCATGTGAGTACCGAGTTAAACATTTCATGGGTTCTCTCCAGCCTAAGATGCACATGATTGCTTTTTAATCTGTTTGTGCTCTCACAATTTGAAAAATTCTTCTGATTAATTCACATGCTAATACTTGCTCTCTA
>NW_021191973.1:0-1309 GCF_002162155.2 Triticum dicoccoides | reverse complement strand
ACCCCAGGCTTCACCGATGGGTCATGTGTCACCGCCGGACTCTGCTTCGTCTCCAAGATGACGCACGCGGACGGAGAAGGCCACAGACGACTGCAACATCGCCATCTTCGTCCTCTGCCCCGACGACCGCCGTCATCCGATTCGCGTCGTCCAGAGCATCCCCGACCTCGTCGTCGACTCTGCTAGTCCCTACGTGAGCCACTCTCCATTTTCCCCCTGGAATCCCCGTCGTTCCCCTCCCCTAGCTAGCTTCCCCACCTCCACCGAGGCTCGCCGCCGCCATGGTCAACGAGCTCCGCGCACGTGAGCTCGGCCGCTCGCCCGAGCATCACCAGCGTGCTCACCGCGCTCCTGCGAACCCGAAACAACCACGGGTGCTCCCTGCCATGCCCTATAGCGCCATCTCCGCTGTTGCCCGAGCTCCGGCCGCCGCCGCGAGCTCGACTCCGGTGAGTACAGCGCACCCCGTCCACTCCTTCCTGCTCCGTTGGATGCGGAAGAGCACGGGCTACCTCCTGGTGGCCTCCGCGCGTCCAACCATTGCCTGTAGCTCAACTCCGGCGAGCCTCCGCCGTTGGTTTGGTTGTCGCCGGCCGAACCCCGGCGAGTGTCGACGTGGCCACTTAACTAGGTCCTAAACACCCCGGTAATCACCCCCTGGTGCCACTGTCACGTGGGCCCCGGTGCCAAAGTTAATTAGCTTAATTTCTGTTTAAATTAGTACTAATTTTGTGGGCCCCATAGGTCAGTTTGACCTGGCCCCGTCACACTTTGACCGACCCCACACGTCGGAGTTGACCAGGCTGATGTGTCTGTTGACCGGCCCCACCTGCCATTGACACTATCCAGCCTCAGTCACTGACCAGTGGACCCCACTGGTCAGGTTTGACCACCAGCAGCGTCTGTTGACCTGCTGACGTCATAGTGACGCAATGCTGACGCAATAAGTATTTTCTGGATTTAAAAATAATCAGGAAATTCCAGAAAATGCCTAAAACTTCTAAAAATCATAGAAAATTAACCGTAACTCCAAATTAAATAAATTATATATGAAAAATTATCAGAAAAATTCAAGGAATCCATCTGTACCATTTTCATGCATGTTAGAACAACTTATAGCTGCTGTTTAGCACAAATCAATTACATGGCATTTGAATAATCACATATGGAGTTTGAATTTGAATCTTGGATTCAAACCAACTTCATTTAATCTGGTTTTAGTTGCATTAGCCCAAAACACATTCATTTTGCCATGTCATGATCATGCATCATATTGTGCATTGCACTGATCGTGTTTTTCTGTATTTGC
>NW_021191972.1:0-1188 GCF_002162155.2 Triticum dicoccoides | reverse complement strand
CCATCTTGAACATTTTCACGGATGGAGTTGAAACGACGCTTGATGTGCCTGGTCTTCTTGTGAAACCTGGGCTCCTTGGCAAGGGCAATAGCTCTAGTGTTGTCACAGAAGAGTTTGATTGGCCCCGACGCATTGGGTATGACTCCTAGGTCGGTGATGAACTCCTTCACCCAAATCGCTTCATGCGCTGCCTCCGAGGCTGCCATGTACTCCGCTTCACACGTAGATCCCGCCACGACGCTCTGCTTGCAGCTGCACCAGCTTACTGCTCCACCATTCAACATATACACGTATCCGGTTTGTGACTTAGAGTCATCCGGATCTGAGTCGAAGCTAGCGTCGACGTAACCCTTTACGACGAGCTCTTCGTCTCCTCCATAAACGAGAAACATGTCCTTTGTCCTTTTCAGGTACTTCAGGATATTCTTGACCGTTGTCCAGTGTTCCTTGCCGGGATTACTCTGGTATCTTGCTACCAAACTTACGGCAAGGTTTACATCAGGTCTGGTACACAGCATGGCATACATAATAGATCCTATGGCTGAAGCATAGGGGATGACACTCATCTCTTCTTTATCTTTTGCCGTGGTCGGTGACTGAGCTGAGCTCAATCTCACACCTTGTAACATAGGCAAGAACCCTTTCTTGGACTCATCCATTTTGAACTTTTTCAAAATCTTATCAAGGTATGTGCTTTGTGAAAGACCTATGAGGCATCTCGATCTATCTCTATAGATCTTGATGCCTAATATATAAGCAGCTTCTCCAAGGTCCTTCATTGAAAAACACTTATTCAAGTAGGCCTTAATGCTGTCCAGAAATTCTATATTATTTCCCATCAAGAGTATGTCATCTACATATAATATGAGAAATGCTACAGAGCTCCCACTCACTTTCTTGTAAACGCAGGCTTCTCCATAAGTCTGCATAAACCCAAACGCTTTGATCATCTCATCAAAGCGAATATTCCAACTCCGAGATGCTTGCACCAGCCCATAAATGGATCGCTGGAGCTTGCATACTTTGTTAGCGTTCTTAGGATCGACAAAACCTTCCGGCTGCATCATATACAGTTCTTCCTTAAGATGTCCATTAAGGAATGCTGTTTTGACGTCCATCTGCCATATCTCATAATCATAGTATGCGGCAATTGCTAACATGATTCGGACGGACTTTAGCTTCGCTACG
>NW_021191971.1:0-878 GCF_002162155.2 Triticum dicoccoides | reverse complement strand
GGTAAACCTAAAACAAAGTCCATAGATATATCCTCCCAAGGAACACTAGGTACAGGCAAAGGCATATATAAACCATGAGGATTGAGTCGTGACTTAGCTTTTTGACATGTAGTGCAGCGAGCAATAAAACGCTCAACATCCCGTCTCATCTTTGGCCAAAAGAAATGTGTAGCAAGTACGTCCTCCGTCTTCTTCACGCCAAAGTGTCCCATTAATCCTCCTCCATGCGCCTCCTGCAACAACAAAAGACGAACGGAGCTAGCTGGAATGCATAGCTTGTTAGCACGAAACACAAATCCATCGTTAACGACAAACTTGTTCCACATTCTTCCTTCTTTGCAATTCTGCATTACATCTTTAAAATCAGCATCATGCACATATTGATCTTTGATGGTCTCCAAACCAAATATTTTAAAGTTAAGTTGTGAAAGCATAGTATAGCGACGAGACAATGCATCAACAATAACATTTTCTTTTCCCTTCTTGTGTTTAATGACATAAGGGAAAGTCTCAATGAATTCAACCCATTTAGCATGTCTACGATTCAGTTTAGCTTGACTTTTAATATGTTTCAAAGATTCATGATCAGAATGTATAACAAATTCTTTGGGCCATAAATAATGTTGCCATGTTTCTAAAGTCCGAACAAGAGCATATAATTCTTTATCATAAGTAGAATAATTCAGACTAGGCCCACTCAATTTTTCAGAAAAGTATGCAACAGGTTTGCCATCTTGTAATAACACACCTCCTAATCCAATTCCACTAGCATCACATTCAAGCTCAAAAGTCTTATTAAAATCAGGAAGTTGGAGTAAAGGAGCATGTGTCAACTTATCTTTCAATACCGTGAAGGCTTCTTCCTGTGCGGTACCCCA
>NW_021191970.1:0-1390 GCF_002162155.2 Triticum dicoccoides | reverse complement strand
TTGGTAATTCCAGCCAAGAAATTAAAATCTACCATAAGTGTAATCCTAACGCATGCATGTGTGTTTTACAAGATTTGTGCTAATCTATATGCAAAAAAGAAACACGGGTGAGAACAAATTTAGAAGAAAATGTATCTAGCTGGCGGTGAAGCATGAATTCCTAGAGGCAAGGATAGAAACACGAGTCTTTTGGGACTTTTAAAAGGAGGTGCTAGGCAGTAAGTTCCCTACCACACATTCCCGGATTCTCTTCAGCCCTCCTCTCCTCTGCTCGAGTTGTTCTCTTTCTTGTCCTCGTGGAAGCTTTTTGGTGAGATTGACAATTTTTTTTGTCTTTAAAGGTTGGTTTGGGTAGTACGTATTCGATAGTACTATCTCCGTTCCGAATTACTTGTCTTGAATTTGTCTAGATACATATGTATCTAGACTCATTTATTGCTAGATACATCCGTATCTAGACAAATCTAAGACAAGTAATTTGGAACGGAGGGAGTAGTACTGACAATTTTGGTTGGGGTTTTAGAGGAAGATGGCTACGTAGGGGAGCAACGGGAAGGAGAAGGTGCACTGCATTTACTCATCTTTTGATGATTCAGTACGGTCCCGCAAGAGGCCCCGGCGGCCCGCTCCGGAGACCATCCCGGACCCAAAGCAGCACGTTTAATAATCTATTATTGAATCATCGCTTGTACAATTCTGCTGGTAGAAAAGATGTATGGGCTTTATCTTCAGCGATGCCATTCTATGTTAATGGATTCTAGGGCTATTTTTTATGTGATGTGATTATGTATTAATGGATCTAGTTTATTTGTCTTTGATGCAATTATGTACTTGTGGGTTCGCGTTGGCTAAGTTACTTGAGATGATTTGTTGTCCTGGGTAAATCTGCCTTAATTTTTTTGTCTCGGAAGAAATACGGATCTTATAGATTTCTGCTAGATTTTATCATTTGAATATGTGGCATGAAAATAGCTTACCATGAATTTTCATCCAATCCCTGAACTAGTTAACATATGAGGGAAAACAGTTCACAAAACAAATACACCAAAAATCCCATTTCAGTATTTGGGTCCATGATTGACAGAAACTTACACCGGAATTCCATGTACTGCCTCATGATTGGGCGTAGAGGTGGTGTCACCGTCCTCAAGCGCTATGTTGTTGGAAGCGGCCGAAATCACTGTTTTGACCCTTTTCACAACCTTTAGCATGATCTGACCATGGTTTCAAAAACATTCACGATCTAACCTTTTTCCTACCGGCATCGTCCTTGGCCGTAGGGTATAACTGCCTGCTGCCAGGAACCTTGGCGGTTGGATGCTGGTCAATGTCGTTGGTGCCGTCAGGCCGTGCTAACATGGATGAGTGCCTACCGCCAAACTCCTTGGCG
>NW_021191969.1:0-1101 GCF_002162155.2 Triticum dicoccoides | reverse complement strand
CGAGTGGCCATCTGAAAGCACAATCATAATGCAAAGGCATTAGAATTTCTAGCAAAATTTTGGCAGCATAACAGCTGTAAATGCTCAAAAAGGATTTTGAGACATTTGACAAAGGATTTCATACACACTCAACATCATCATATCAAGTTCTGAGTCCATCCTAGCAACATAATGTGGTAGTAGAACTGAACTAGGCTTGTATCCATCAAACCTATAAGGTACTACTGATTAGTAACACGTGATCCTGATAGAGAGAATAGATCCTAATTCCTTAACCCCCGGTGGAAGAATAGACTGACTCAGATCAGAATGTCATAAGATAAAGGAGTAAAAAGAGCCTTACGTTCCACCCACAAACAATTCCCCTACATATAACTAAAGAATTTCTAGACTCAACATCGACCAGTTTGGCTTGGAGAACCTACAGGCAGTCCGGCTCTGATGCCAACGCTGTCAGGGCCCCGACTCGATGTCACATCGATCTAGCCTGTAACACCTCATATCACTTTGCGGCCTCACGCACGGTATCCCCACGGGTGTCGCCTTACCTTTGCCCGGGACCGTTTACGCCTTTTGGCTCACGTATATGATAGTGTCGCTAGCATCCATATGATAAGGAGCCCGGGCTGACATGACTAGTCGTAAACCCAAAGTGGCACAGACTTACAGGGACAGGCATTCATGACCCAGCTTCGAACGTGTCGGTCAACAGCAAGTGGGTCCGGGCTGTAGCACTGGGCTAGCAGGACTCCGGTAAACCGGGCTGTAGCGGGCTAACAGGACTCCGGTACTCAATGCGTGACATTTCCCCGAAGGGACAGACACCGGAACGAAGAAGGACACATGCCGGCCAGCCTAAGTGTTCCAGAGCAGTAGCAAGCTACCATGGCTCGGCGGTAACACTAGGAGACATTTCCCGGTAAGAGAGGCTACTAAAGATAAACAACTAGATAGTCAGATCCCACACATACCAAGCATTTCAATCATACACACAATATGCTCGATATGTGCAAATACAACAAGGCATCACAACATGACTCTACGACACAAGTACTTTATTTAAGGCTCAGAGAGCCATACATTACATACACAAAGGTACGG
>NW_021191968.1:0-2850 GCF_002162155.2 Triticum dicoccoides | reverse complement strand
CTTTTTTTTCAACCGTAAAAATGGATGTTTGGAACCGGGTCCGTTCTACTTCCTCCCTCCGTGTACACGGATCTTTTTTCAACCTGATACTAGAGGCGGCACGCAGCGGGGTGATTTCGCGGATTCGCAAGTTTGGAAACGGGCAAAGGCCGCCCATTTGTAACCCTTCTGAAGGTGGAATGTTGTAACGCTTTCCGCTTCCCCCGACCCTCTTTTAGTGCACGCTCTCTGTTATATTAATGGTTACCCATTTAGATTTTGATTTTTCACAAGATCTGCCAAATATATGATTTAAGGTGGAGTTCATTCAGTTTCTTGACAAGAAAGTGTGCTCTAGCCAAACAAATAAGTGGTGTTGCTTCAAAGCAATGCCGAACCTGGAGAGCCACCCTGGCATCTATCAATGCTACATCATAACTGAAGAAATTATTTTGAATTTACCAGCTATGATCAATGCAACTAGGGCCGGCACCATCTATCTATAGTGATACTCCTTTGTTTGTACTAGTAATTTTGTTTGTACCCTTTCTTTTTTTTTCAACCGTAAAAATGGATGTTTGGAACCGGGTCCGTTCTACTTCCTCCCTCTGTGTACACATATCTTGTTTCAACCTGATACTAGAGGCGGCACGCAGCGGGGTGATTTCTCGGATTCGTAAGTTTGGAAATGAGCAAAGGCCGCCCATTTGTAACCCTTCTGAAGGTGGAATGTTGTAACGCTTTCCGCTTCCCCCGGCCCTCTTTTAGTGCATGCTCTCTGTTATATTAATGGTTACCCATTTAGATTTCGATTTTTCACAAGATCTGCCAAATATATGATTTAAGGTGGAGTTCATTCGGTTTCTTGACAAGAAAGTGTGCTCTAGCCAAACAAATAAGTGGTGTTGCTTCAAAGTAATGCCGAACCTAGAGAGCCACCCTGGCATCTATCAATGCTACATCATAACTGAAGAAATTATTTTGAATTTACCAGCTATGATCAATGCAGCTAGGGCCGGCAACATCTATCTATAGTGATACTCCTTTGTTTGTACTAGTAATTTTGTTTGTACCCTTTCTTTTTTTTTCAACCGTAAAAATAGATGTTTGGAACCGGGTCCGTTCTACTTCCTCCCTCCGTGTACACGGATCTTTTTTCAACCTGATACTAGAGGTGGCACGCAGCGGGGTGATTTCGCGGATTCGCAAGTTTGGAAATGGGCAAAGGCTGCCCATTTGTAACCCTTCTGAAGGTGGAATGTTGTAACGCTTTCCGCTTCCCCCGGCCCTCTTTTAGTGCATGCTCTCTGTTATATTAATGGTTACCCATTTAGATTTTGATTTTTCACAAGATCTGCCAAATATATGATTTAAGGTGGAGTTCATTCGGTTTCTTGACAAGAAAGTGTGCTCTAGCCAAACAAATCAGTGGTGTTGCTTCAAAGCAATGCCGAACCTCGAGAGCCACCCTGGCATCTATCAATGCTACATCATAACTGAAGAAATTATTTTGAATTTACCACCTATGATCAATGCAGCTAGGGCCGGCAACATCTATCTATAGTGATACTCCTTTGTTTGTACTAGTAATTTTTTTGTACCCTTTCTTTTTTTTTCAACCGTAAAAATGGATGTTTGGAACCGGGTCCGTTCTACTTCCTCCCTCCGTGTACACAGATCTTTTTTCAACCTGATACTAGAGGCGGCACGCAGCAGGGTGATTTCGCGGATTCGCAAGTTTGGAAACGGGCAAAGGCCGCCCATTTGTAACCCTTCTGAAGGTGGAATGTTGTAACGCTTTCCGCTTCCCCCGGCCCTCTTTTAGTGCACGCTCTCTGTTATATTAATGGTTACCCATTTAGATTTTGATTTTTCACAAGATCTGCCAAATATATGATTTAAGGTGGAGTACATTTGGTTTCTTGACAAGAAAGTGTGCTCTAGCCAAACAAATAAGTGGTGTTGCTTCAAAGCAATGCCGAACCTGGAGAGCCACCCTGGCATCTATCAATGCTACATCATAACTGAAGAAATTATTTTGAATTTACCAGCTATGATCAATGCAGCTAGGGCCGGCAACATCTATCTATAGTGATACTCCTTTGTTTGTACTAGTAATTTTGTTTGTACCCTTTCTTTTTTTTTCAACCGTAAAAATGGATATTTGGAACCGGGTCCGTTCTAATTCCTCCCTCCGTGTACACAGATCTTTTTTCAACCTGATACTAGAGGTGGCACGCAGCGGGGTGATTTCGCGGATTCGCAAGTTTGGAAACGGGCAAAGGCTGCCCATTTGTAACCCTTCTGAAGGTGGAATGTTGTAACGCTTTCCGCTTCCCCCGGCCCTCTTTTAGTGCACGCTCTCTGTTATATTAATGGTTACCCATTTAGATTTTGATTTTTCACAAGATCTGCCAAATATATGATTTAAGGTGGAGTTCATTCGGTTTCTTGACAAGAAAGTGTGCTCTAGCCAAACAAATCAGTGGTGTTGCTTCAAAGCAATGCCGAACCTGGAGAACCACCCTGGCATCTATCAATGCTACATCATAACTGAAGAAATTGTTTTGAATTTACCAGCTATGATCAATGCAGCTAGGGCCGGCAACATCTATCTATAGTGATACTCCTTTGTTTGTACTAGTAATTTTGTTTGTACCCTTTCTTTTTTTTTCAACCGTAAAAATGGATGTTTGGAAGCGGGTCCGTTATACTTCCTCCCTCTGTGTACACAGATCTTTTTTCAACCTGATACTAGAGGCGGCACGCAGCGGGGTGATTTCGCGGATTCGCAAGTTTGGAAACGGGCAAAGGCCGCCCATTTGTAACCCTTCTGAAGGTGGAATGTTGTAACGCTTTCCGCTTCCCCCG
>NW_021191967.1:0-839 GCF_002162155.2 Triticum dicoccoides | reverse complement strand
GGAGGACCGGCGGAGCTTCCTGGGGCGTCGGTGAGCCGTGGGGTGGCCGGTAGCCACGGTGGCTCTCGTCGGTGGCGGCGGCTCCGTTCGGTCGCGGGAGGGGAAACAGAGGAGCGAGGGGGAGGGAGGTCCAGAGAGCGGGGGAGAAGTGAGAGGGGGTCGAGGGCATTCCAACGGTGCACTGGAGAGGTTGGGGGCGGCTGGGACACGTCGAAGCAGGAGGTGGCGACCGGCGACGCGCGCTCTGCCACGACTTGTCCTCCTGGCGAGGGGTTGAAGACAAACCTGCCCCTCGCTAGGTTGGGCTGGGCTGGCTCTAGTGGACTGGGCTGCTGGTGGGCTACCAGGTAAGGCCAGGTAATTTCCTTCTCTCTTTTTTCTATTATTTTCTGTTCTGTTTTTCTTTTATTTAATTCTTTTGCCACTGTTTTGAATTAAAAAAATAATTCAAACAATGCCAAAGCTCCTCTGAATATTTTATATTGCTAGATGGACTTTTCCAAAAGCTTATAAAATATTTCAAGGGTATTTGAAATTATATTCTAGTTATATGAATATAATTCAAATTCAAATAGCTAATGAATTAAATCCAAAGTCCCAAATATAATTCCTTAAAAATGTTCAATATTTTGGTTGGGACCAGAACCCTTACCAAAAATTATCAAACATTTAAAAAGGCATTTTTGGAGCAATGAATGAGATTTCTAGGGTTTTTGCCCCTCTTTTATTTAGGGTTTTTGAGGCTTCCAAAATTCCTCAGTTCAAGTTTCAGAAATATAGACATGATGCACACATGAAGCTAACCTAGAGCAATGCCAGAAGCTAGGGATGTGACAACT
>NW_021191966.1:0-1928 GCF_002162155.2 Triticum dicoccoides | reverse complement strand
ACGCCAAAGTGTCCCATTAATCCTCCTCCATGCGCCTCCTGCAACAACAAAAGACGAACGGAGCTAGCTGGAATGCATAGCTTGTTAGCACGAAACACAAATCCATCGTTAACGACGAACTTGTTCCACATTCTTCCTTCTTTACAATTCTGCATTACATCTTTAAAATCAGCATCATGCACATATTGATCTTTGATGGTCTCCAAACCAAATATTTTGAAGTCAAGTTGTGAAAGCATAGTATAGCGGCGAGACAATGCATCAGCAATAACATTTTCTTTTCCCTTCTTGTGTTTAATGACATAAGGAAAAGTCTCAATGAATTCAACCCATTTAGCATGTCTACGATTCAGTTTAGCTTGACTTTTAATATGTTTCAAAGATTCATGATCAGAATGTATAACAAATTCTTTGAGCCATAAATAATGTTGCCATGTTTCTAAAGTCCGAACAAGAGCATATAATTCTTTATCATAAGTAGAATAATTCAGACTAGGCCCACTCAATTTTTCAGAAAAGTATGCAACAGGTTTGCCATCTTGTAACAACACACCGCCTAATCCAATTCCACTAGCATCACATTCAAGCTCAAAAGTCTTATTAAAATCAGGAAGTTGGAGTAAAGGAGCATGTGTCAACTTATCTTTCAATACCGAGAAGGCTTCTTCCTGTGCGGTACCCCAAAGAAAAGGCACATCTTTCTTTGTAAGCTCATTGAGAGGTGCAGCAATGGTGCTGAAATCTCTCACAAAACGCCTATAGAATCCAGCGAGGCCAAGAAAACTCCTCACTTGTGTGACCGTTTTGGGTTGCGGCCAACTCTCAATAGCTTCAATCTTGGCTTTATCAACTTCAATTCCCTATGGAGTAACAACATAGCCAAGAAAAGATACTCGGTCGGTGCAAAAGGTGCACTTCCCAAGGTTACCAAACAAACGTGCATCACATAGAGCAATAAAAACAGCACGTAAATGTTCCAAATGTTCTTTCAAAGATCTGCTATAAATCAATATGTCATCAAAGTAAACTACCACAAATCGTCCAATGAAAGCACGTAAAACTTCGTTCATTAATCTCATGAAAGTACTAGGTTCATTAGTTAACCCAAAAGGCATGACTAACCACTCATATAATCCAAACTTAGTTTTGAATGCTGTTTTCCATTCATCTCCCAATTTCATACGAATTTGATGGTATCCACTACGCAAATCAACTTTGGAGAATATTGTAGAGCCACTCAATTCATCAAGCATATCATCTAGCCTAGGAATAGGATGACGATAACGAATAGTAATATTATTAATGCCTCTACAATCAACACACATACGTGATGTACCATCCTTTTTCGGCATTAGAATAATAGGAACAGCACAAGGACTAAGGGATTCACGTATATAACCTTTGTCGAGAAGCTCTTGTACTTGACGCATAATCTCCTTCGTCTCCTCTGGATTGGTACGGTATGGTGCACGGTTTGGCAGTGAAGCACCGGGAATTAAGTCAATCTGATGCTCAATCCCTCGAATAGGCGGTAATCCCGGTGGCACGTCTTGTGGAAAGACGTCAGCGAACTCCTGCAAAATGTTAGTTACAGCAGGAGGCAAAGAGGAAGGCACGTCCTCGAATGAAAATAATGCCTCTTTGCACACAAAAGCATAGCAAACAGATTTGCTGAAATCTAGCTCATCAATATCAGATTTGGTGGCAAATAAACATGCACTTTTCAATTTAATTTCAGAAGCAACACTAGATGGTTTATTATTAGGCTTCATTTGTTGCTCAAATTCTTTTGCCACAATCTGATTTTCACTCTTATTCGTCTCCTGTTTTGCTTTATTAGCTCTATTAATATCATCTTTCAAAATGGAATCAGGAGTCATAGGAAGCAAAGTAATATTTTTATCCTTATGAACAAGAGTATAGTGATT
>NW_021191965.1:0-1707 GCF_002162155.2 Triticum dicoccoides | reverse complement strand
CATACCCAATGCGTCGGGGCCGATCAAACTCTTCTGTGACAACACTGGAGCTATTGCCCTCGCCAAGGAGCCCAGGTTTCACAAGAAGACCAGGCACATCAAGCGTCGTTTCAACTCCATCCGTGAAAATGTTCAAGATGGAGACATAGAGATTTGCAAAGTGCACACGGATCTGAATGTCGCAGATCCGCTGACTAAACCTCTCTCGCGTGCAAAACATGATCAACACCAGAACTCTATGGGTGTTCGATTCATCACAATGTAACTAGATTGGTGACTCTAGTGCAAGTGGGAGACTGTTGGAAATATGCCCTAGAGGCAATAATAAAAGTATTATTATATTTCAATGTTCATGATAAATGTCTTTTATTCATGCTATAACTGTATTATCCGGAAATTGTAATACACGTGTGAATACTTAGACCACAATATGTCCCTGGTGAGCCTCTAGTTGACTAGCTCGTTGCGATCAACAGATAGTCATGGTTTCCTGACTATGGACATTGGATGTAGTTGATAACGGGATCACATCATTAGGAGAATGATGTGATGGACAAGACCCAATCCTAAGCATAGCATAAAAGATCGTGTAGTTCGTTTTGCTAGAGCTTTGCCAATGTCAAGTATCTCTTCCTTCGACCATGAGATCGTGTAACTCCCGGATACCGTAAGAGTGCCTTGGGTGTATCAAACGTCACAACGTAACTGGGTGACTATAAAGGTGCATTACAGGTATCTCCGAAAGTATCTGTTGGGTTGACACGGATCGAGACTGGGATTTGTCACTCCGTATGACGGAGAGGTATCTCTGGGCCCACTCGGTAATGCATCATCATAATGAGCTCAATGTGACCAAGGTGTTGGACACGGGATCATGCATTACGGTACGAGTAAAGTGACTTGCCGGTAACGAGACTGAACAAGGTATTGGGATACCGACGATCGAGTCTCGGGCAAGTAACGTACCGATTGACAAAGGGAATTGCATACAGGGTTTGATCGAATCCTCGACATCGTGGTTCATCCGATGACAACATCGAGGAGCATGTGGGAGCCATCATGGGTATCCAGATCCCGCTGTTGGTTATTGACCTGAGAGCGTCTAGGTCATGTCTGCATGTCTTCCGAACCCGTAGGGTCTACACACTTAAGGTTCGGTGACGCTAGGGTTATTAGGAAGACTAGTATGTGACTACCGAATGTTGTTCGGAGTCCCGGATAGGATCCTGGACGTCACGAGGAGCTCCGGAAGGGTCCGGAGGTAAAGATTTATATATGGGAAGTTGTCAAACGGACACCGGGAAGTTTCGGGGTCATACCGGTATTGTACCGGGGCCACCGGAAGGGTTCCGGGGGTCCACCGGGAGGGGCCACCCCTCCCGGGGGGCCACATGGGCTGCGTGGGGCAAGGAGCCAGCCCCTGGTGGGCTGGCCGCACCCCCTCCCTTGGGCCCATGCGCCTAGGGTTGAGGGGGGAACCCTAGAGGGGGCGCCCCCTTGGCTTGGGGGGCAAGCCACCCTCTCCCCCTCTCCCCTTGGCCGCCGCACCCCCCCTAGATGGGTTCTAGGGGGCCGGCCCCCTTCTCCCTTCCCCCTATAAATAGAGGGGTGAGGGGAGGGCAGCCACACCACCCTCCAAGGCGCAGCCCTCCCCTCCCCAACACCTCTCCTCCTCCGTTGTGTGCTTGGCGAAGCCCTGTCGGAGTA
>NW_021191964.1:0-925 GCF_002162155.2 Triticum dicoccoides | reverse complement strand
CTCAAGATCATCAAGTCAACCCTCCTCCTTCCACACCCGAGGAGGAATTAGAGCGTCGTGCCGCGAAGATTGCTTCCAAGCTCACCACCCAAGGCCATCTCATGGAAAATGTGGTTGGAAGCCTAAGAAAGGGGGTAAGCACTCGTAGACAATTGGCAAACTATTGTGAACATCACGCGTTTGTCTCTTGTGTCGAACCCCAAAAGGTCTATGAGGCGCTCGAAGACTCGGATTGGCTCAATGCCATGCATGAAGAACTCAATAACTTCGAGTACAACAAGGTGTGGAGATTGGTGCCAAGACCGTCTGGGAACCACAACGTCATTGGAACCAAGTGGATCTTCAAGAACAAGCAAGATGCTCATGGGAACATCATTCGCAACAAGGCAAGATTGGTAGCACAAGGCTACTCCCAAGTCGAGGGTATTGACTACGGTGAAACCTTTGCTCCCGTTGCTCGTCTTGAATCCATTTGTTTGTTGATTGCTTATGCTTCCCATCACAACTTTAAGTTGCAACAAATGGATGTGAAAAGTGCTTTTCTTAATGGTCCTATTAATGAGTTGGTCTATGTCAAGCAACCCCCCGGGTTCGAGGATCCCTACTTTCCGGATCATGTGTATCAACTCGATAAGGCACTCTATGGCCTTAAACAAGCCCCACGTGCGTGGTATGACCACCTTACCGAGTTGCTACAAGATCGTGGATTTGAAGTAGGGCTAATCGACCCCACTCTTTTTACTAAGAAGGTCAACGGGGAGTTGTTTGTATGCCAACTATATGTTGATGATATTATCTTTGGTTCTCCTAACAAAGCTTTCAATGAAGAATTTGCCACTCTCATGACCTCCAAGTTTAAGATGTCTTCGATGGGAGAGTTGAAGTTCTTCCTTGGTTTCGACATCAAACAAAGAAGAGAAGGAAC
>NW_021191963.1:0-746 GCF_002162155.2 Triticum dicoccoides | reverse complement strand
GGTCCTGAAGCAATTTCCATAGTTATTGAACCCCAAGGTGCACTTATATGTTGGTCATCAACATTGGCAGTTTTGGCCGATTATGGCCCATTTCATGGACTATTACTCACTGTTTTGGGGTCGCGGAGTGATTTCCATGATTAACGGACCCTGGGTGCGTTTACGTGTCGGTCATCAACACAGGCAGTTTTGGCCGATTCTACCCCGTTTCATGGACTACTACTCACTGTTTTGCGGTCCCGGAGTGATTTCCATGATTAACGAACCCTGGGGTGAGTTTACGTGTCGGTCATCAACACTGACAGTTTTGGCCGATTCTGGCCCGTTTCTTGGACTATTACTCACTGTTTTGTGGTCCCGGAGTGATTTCCACGATTAATGGACCCTGGGGTGCGTTTACGTGTCGTTCATCAACACTCGCAGTTTTGGCCGATTCTGGCCCGTTTCTTGGATTATTACTCACTGTTTTGAGGTCCTGAAGCAATTTCCATAGTTATTGAACCCCAAGGTGCACTTATATGTTGGTCATCAACATTGGCAGTTTTGGCCGATTATGGCCCATTTCATGGAGTATTACTCATTGTTTTGGGGTCGCGGAGTGATTTCCATGATTAACGAACCCTGGGTGCGTTTACGTGTCGGTCATCAACACAGGCAGTTTTGGCCGATTCTGGCCTGTTTCATGGACTACTACTCACAGTTTTGCGGTCCCGGAGTGATTTCCATGATTAACGAACCCTGGGGTG
>NW_021191962.1:0-910 GCF_002162155.2 Triticum dicoccoides | reverse complement strand
AGAGTAAAATTCATCAACAGTCACTAAGCTCGTTCGTCGCGTGCAAAAAAGTCACTGAATTCAGAAACTGCAATGTTCGGGTTGACAAACTTGTTCCGCGTGCGCACATACGGTCACCGCGTCCGTTTTCATACGTATTTTGCTTGCGTGGCGCTGTCTCACTCGCTGTACGTTGCCACCTCATCGTTCGAGGGACTGCAGCAGCGAAATATCGCGACGGGAGGGCCATATCGCAAAAATGCTACCACGTTCGTACTGCAGTTTGCAGGTTACATGCGATTTTTGGCACTGGGAGCAGAATTATGAGGCATATCTCATTGAGCATGGTCATCTGAATGATAGTGGACATGAAGGTGTAGCTGTACAGGAGATGGAGGCTACCATGTTGAAGAAGAAGAAGGAGGAGGAGGCCACCATGTTGAAGAAGAAGGAGGAGGAGGCCACCATGTTGAAGAAGAAGAAGAAGGAGGAGGAGGAGGAGGAGGAGGAGGAGGAGGAGGAGGAGGAGGACGCAAGGAAGGAGATGGAGAAGGGTGAAATGATGATGTTGATGATGGCACTGTTGAATTTAGGGATTGAAGTAGTTAAGCTGTTGAAATGTGTTATTGTGCTACTGCTTGTGATGGTTGTTGTAGGAGTAGTTGCATTTTGAGATTGCAAAGTTAGTACCTTCTGTAATCCTGACTTGATTCCATTATGTGGCAATGTAATGTTCATGAGTACCAACCTAGGCCATTGTCGAGGCCTTGTCGACAAGCCTTGACAACCCTACTAACTTTGGCCATTGTCGAGGCCTTGTCGACAACCCTCCATAACCCTACCAACCTAGGCCATTGTTGAGGCCTTGTCGACAACCCTTGACAACCCTACCAACTTAGGCTATTGTCGAGGCCTTGTCGACAAACCTCCA
>NW_021191961.1:0-700 GCF_002162155.2 Triticum dicoccoides | reverse complement strand
GATACTTCGAAAGAGATTGTCCGTTTTGTACACGAAGTGTATCATGTTTTTGCCGTAACCCTCTCTACTTTGTCACACATGCTATGTGGGTGAAATGATGATACCATGCCAACTTGTAACCTTTTCAGAGTTCATTTCAAATGCTTGTCAATTTCATGGTCTTATAGCTAAAAATAATCAGTAAATACATGAAAAATAACAAATGAAGTCAGAAAGGGTTGTAAATGGATGATGTGGCTTTGAATGGTGCATTTTAAAGACAAAAAAACAATGGAGTTCAAATAAGTTCAAAAAATTGAAATCCCTTTGTAACAGACGAGTTTCCATATGAAACCCTGATACTTCGAAACAGATTGTCCGTTTTGTACACGAAGTGTATCCAGTTTTTGCCGTAACCCTCTCTACATTCTCTCACATGCTTTGTGGGTGAAATGATGATACCATGCCAACTTGGAACCTTTTCAGAGTTCATTTCAAATGATTTTTATTTTCATGGTCTTATAGCTCAAAATAATCAGTAAACGCATGAAAAATAACAAATGAAGTCAGAAAGGGTTGTAAATTGATGATGTGGCTTTGAATGGTGTATTTTGAACACATAAAAACAAGGGGGTTCAAATAAGTTTAAAAAAAATGAAATCCCTTTGTAACAGACGAATTTCCGTATGAAACGATGATACTTCGAAAGAGATTGTCCGTT
>NW_021191960.1:0-1925 GCF_002162155.2 Triticum dicoccoides | reverse complement strand
ATGACCGACACGTAAACGCACCCCGGGGTTCAACAATAGTCCTTGAAACGGTCCAGAATCGACCAAAACGGCGGTTGTTGATGACCGACATGTAAGCGCACCTTGGGGTTCAACTACCATGGAAATCGCTTTGGGACCCCAAAACCGTGAGTAATAGTGCACGAAACAGGTTAGAATCGACAAAAACCGTGAGTGTTGATAACCGACACGTTAGCGCACCTTGGGGTTCAACAACTATGCAAATCGCTTCGGGACCAAAACGGTTAGTAATAGTCCACGAAACGGGTCAGAATTGGCCAAAACTATGAGTGTTGACGACGGACATGCAAACGCACCCTGGGATCGTCAATTGTGAAAATCCCTCCGGGACCCCGAAAAGTAATAGTCCACAAAACGGACCAGAATTGGACAAAATTGTGAGTGTTGATGACCGACACATAAACGCAACCCGGGGTTCGTCAATCGTGGAAATCACTTCGGAACCCCAAAACTGAGTAACAGTCCAAGAAATGGGCTAGAATCGGCCCAAACTGCGAGTCTCGACGACCAACACATAAGCACATATTGGGGTTCAACAACCATGAAAATCACTTTTGGGACCCCAAAGCGGTGAGTAAAAGTCCGTGAAACGGGCCAGAATCGGCCAAAACTGCGAGTGTTGATGACCGACACGTAAGCGCACCTTGGGGTTCAACAACTATGCAAATCGCTTTGGGCCCCCAAAACGGTAAGTAATAGTCTACAAAACGTGTCAGAATTGGCAAAACTATGAGTGTTGACGACAAACGCCTAAACGCATCCCGGGGATAGTCAATCATGGAAATCGCTCTAGGACCCGAAAACGGTGAGTAATAGTCCACGAAACGGACCCGAATCGGCAACAATTGTGAGTGTTGATGACCAACACGTAAACGCACCTCGGATTTCACCAATCGTGCAAATCGCTTCGGGACCCAAAAATGGTGAGTAATAGTCCACGAAACGGGCTAGAATCGGCCAAAACTGCCTTGGGATTCAACAACTATGCAAATCACTCCGTGACCCAAAAACAGTGAGTAATAGTCCACGAAACGGTCAGAATTCGCCAAAACTATGAGTATTGACGCCGGACATGCAAACACACCCTAGGGATCGTCAATCGTGAAAATCGCACCGGGGCCCCATAACGGGCCAGAATCGTGAGTAATAGTCCACGAAACGGACCAGAATTAGCCAAAATTATGAGTGTTGATGACCGATACATAAGCACACCTTGGGGTTCGACAACCATGGAAATCGCTTTGGGACCCCAAAATGGTGAGTAATAGTCCACGAAACGGGTCAGACATGACAAAAACTGTGAGTATCGATGACCGACACGTAAACGCACCCCGGGGTTCAACAATAGTCCTTGAAACGGTCCAGAATCGACCAAAACAACGGTTGTTGATGACCGACATGTAAGCGCACCTTGGGTTTCAAATACCATGGAAATCGCTTTGGGACCCAAAACCGTGAGTAATAGTGCACGAAACAGGTTAGAATCGACAAAAACCGCGAGTGTTGATAACCGACACGTCAGCGCACCTTGGAGTTCAACAACTATGCAAATCGCTTCAGGACCCCAAAACGGTTAGTAATAGTCCACGAAACGGGTCAGAATTGGCCAAAACTATGAGTGTTGACGATGGACATGCAAACGCACCCTGGGATCGTCAATTGTGAAAATCGCTCCGGGACCCCGAAAAGTAATAGTCCACAAAACGGACCAGAATTGGCCAAAATTGTGAGTGTTGATGACCGACACATAAACGCAACCCGGGGTTCGTCAATCGTGGAAATCACTTCGGAACCCCAAAACTGAGTAACAGTCCAAGAAATGGGCTAGAATCGGCCCAAACTGCGAGTCTCGACGACCAACACATAAGCACATATTGGGGTTCAAC
>NW_021191959.1:0-1662 GCF_002162155.2 Triticum dicoccoides | reverse complement strand
GCACGCGTGATACGTGGCAAAAAAGGTGGCGTAGAGATCGAGGCGTCCTGCCTAATCCGTCTCGATTACCACGGCCTCCCCCACCCGGCGCGCTTCCCAAAATTCGAATTCCGTGATATCCGCAGACGGCAGAACAACCCTTCAGACAGAAGAGTATTTTCATATCAACGCTCGAAACTTAACAACGAAAGTTCACTCGACAAAACTAAGAATGGATCAAGGCGACTGAACAAGCAGTTGAAGCCATCATGAATGTTCATTCGACCTCTGGGCGAGACATTCTCAAAGCACAAAAGCCGAATCGGAGAGATTATCAACTCCTTCTCCACTCGAACCCTGAACCATACTGGGGCTAATGATGAAGCTACGTACCTAGGGTAGGGTCATAGACCTGACCTAGACATCCTCCCCTAGGACAGCACCCTAAAGCCAGGATCATCCAAAGGGTACCATCATCCACTCGACCAGAAACGTTTCACTCGGAAGAATCGATGTCACTCGACCGTCGCAGGAGTCACTCGACGGGCAGAAGAGCTAAAGCCACTCTGCATATGCAATGGTCGAGCATTTACTTATAGGCTTAATTGGCATTTACAGCACTTTAATGTGGGTGTTACCAGTAACATTCTCTCTTCAATGTACCTTAAACCCTCTGTGTCATGGGCTGGCTGGGGTCCTGGCGCACTCTATATAAGCCACCCCCCTCCACAGGCACAAGGGTTAGCACCCCCTGTAACTCACACGCATATAATCCAGCCGACCGCCTCCGGGCTCCGAGGCGTAGGGTTGTTACTTCCTCCAAGAAGGGCCTGAACTCGTAAACCTCGCGTGTACAACTCCTCCATAGCTAGGATCTTGCCTCTACATCCCTACCCCCCTATTCTACTGTCAGACTTAGAACCACGACAGGAACTGGGGTCACTTCTCCCCTGTCAGCTGCATTTTGTCTTTTGCTGGCCGAATTTCCCGTTTCATGTAGTGTACTTTGTTCCCATTGGTGTTTGTTGTTTCGTTATGAACTTATTCCGATGCTGCCTATGGTGGGCTTTACTAACTTGAAGTCAACGCTTCTTGCGTCTTCATTCTAAAAAACAATAGAGAATGGCCACGATAGGACATGTGGCCACTCTAACCAGCAGCGACATGCTCAGTGGATCTGGATCATCCATAACAAGGGAAAGGGGGATTGACAACCTAATAATATGGTCGAAGTGAGCGGCGAAGGGGCGGGTGAAGGTCAGATGATTGGCCATCCGCTAGGTAGAGAGGACACCCATCCTTCTCGACATAAATGATTCCCATTAAGACCAGAAAGTCTTCGTTGTAGATGCGACCTAGAGCAAGTAGCCAACCCATGAATTTGGTTATCGAAGATGCACAACTGCACCAGACGAAAAAAGGCAAATGCATCCTTTACGCTGCTGACGTGGCACAGTTGTATAGTTCAGCAATCTTGAGTGTGTTTGACATTGTCAAGCAATGGGCGGAGGCATCTTGCATCTCACATAGTGGTGAATGAGACCGATTTCAGGCAGCTTTCTCATCTCCCGATGTCTCCTATTCCCATATGCACATCGTTACATCTCGATCATGTCTCTTCTTTTCTTGTTTTCCTCTATGATTATGTGGTTGTCACCCATCTGTGTGCATCTAGAAAATAAC
>NW_021191958.1:0-2847 GCF_002162155.2 Triticum dicoccoides | reverse complement strand
AGACTAGTGAACTTCGTGTCGGAAACAAGTGCACGCGGTGTTTTTTCGGCATCATTTTCGCTCTAGTTTTTTAACCATTTATCGGAATGACGTGTGTAATATATCGTTGAACAACTATAGATTAGGCACAACTTCGCCATGTTGAACACGTTTCAAGATTCATCATAGTTTAAGAGCAGTTTCAAAAACGGTGCGGCTCACGACGAATGGCAGCGAGCTTTTTTTGTAAATCGCTTGTCGGAATGAAGCAAACGATACACCGTTGGAAAGATATCGTCGAGGCGCATCATTTCGATATTTATTATTTTCTCTTATTCGCTACGGTTTAAGAGCAATTTTAAATTTACTTTCAAATTTTTGCAATTTTCGGTAGTGCTTTTACTCCAGTTTTTGAACCGTTTGTCGAAACGAGGCTTATGATACGCCGTTGGAAAGCTACGGACGAGGCGCAACTTTCATATGTTGAAATGTTTTTGGGATTCCTTACGGTTTTTAGTTAATTTTGAAAATTGTGCGATTGACGATGATAGGCAGCGGCCGTTTTTCATGAAATTTTTACAAACCACTGTTCGGAATGAATCAAATTATACATCGTTGGAAAGATATCGATGAGGTGCAACTTTTTCATGTAGAACACACTCTCTAATTCCTTACGGTTTAAGATCAATTTTGAAATTACAGAAATGCGGACACTTTGTTTTTTACGGCACCCAAATCTTTGTGTGTACTTCATGAGACAGAAGAATGCACCGCTTCGGATTAAAAACCGCACTGCATCAGATGGGCTACCAAACTTCTTCTGTCCCAAGTTGCCTTTGTTTTTTTTGTTTGACGTAAATTTTCTCAGGCGAGGAAGTGGAGTGTGCTTCACATCGGGCATAAGTGAACCGCAACACTATTGAGAGCTGAGCCACATGATATTACAAAGTGAGCTTCACATCAGGTCGGGCGTATGTGAATCGTAACACTATCGAGAGGTGAGCCGCATAAGATTACAAAGTGTGTTTCACCTTGGGTGTAAGTGGACCGCAAAACTACCAATAGGTGAGCCACATGACATTACAAAGTGAGCTTCACCTCGGGCGTAAGTGGACCGCAAAACTATCGAGAGGTGAGCCACACGACATTACAAAGTGAGCTTCAAAAATTTACATACTAGACACTTTTTTGTTTACAGAGTGAACCACATAGGATTTTACACTGAAACGCATCTAAGCACCATTTTTTATAACAAACTAGGCCTTGCAATTTTCTTACATAGGCTGTACACACAATTCACATAAAAATTAAGTGAGCATAGCACCACAAGGCACTACTAGGGAAAAACCTATACACAGAATCTTACCAGCAACGCTCTTCAAAATACCACGCTACTGCTACTTAGCAGCAGCGCATGTCTGCCAAACGCGCTACTAACTTGGAAGTAGCAGTAGCGCGTGTGTAGCCCACAGCGCTACTGCTATAGTTGCCATGACCTTGGCCCCCCTGCTAGCTATAGCAGTAGCGCACTTTCCTATAGAGCGCTACTGCTACTCAGGTTAGCTGTAGCATGTTTTGGCAAACGCGCTACAACTATCCCTACCTTATCCCCACGCACGACCGACCCTCTCACTCACACTCTCACTCTCGCCCGCGTCAACCGTCGTCGCTTGTCGCCGCCGCCGCCTTCGTCCGTCCGCCGCCGAGGTACTCCCCTCCTTCCGTCCCTCCTCCATCCTCCTCGCACATCCTCCCTCCGCCTGCGGCCGCCCCTCCCTCCTCCGCCGCCGCCCTCCTCCCTCCGCCTGCGGCCGCCCCTCCTCCCTCCTCCGCCGGCAGCCCTCCTCCCACCGCCCTCGACATCGCCGCCCCTAGCTACCTCTCCGTCGCCCCCCACCCCATGCCACTAGTTAGTACTAGATTTAGTAGTAGTAGATGTTAATTTAGGGTTAGCTAGTACTAGATGTTGCTTAGTTAGTACTAGATTTTTAGTAGTAGTATTGGAGTTGAACTACTTTAGTTGTAGTTGAACTAGTTTAGTAAGAAAATTAATAAACTAGTTGAACTAGTTGAATTAACAGAACTAATCTATTTTTAGTATGATAATTAATATAACTAGTTGAACTACTTTATTTTTAGAAAGAACTAGTTTTTTTTTCTATTTATAGTAAGTTTATATTTAGTAAGAACTAGTTGAATTAATAAAACTAGTTGAACATGTCATGTTTGTTGTTAGTGATAACTTATATGATTTCAGGTGACCTCCGTCGTCCCCGTCACCGACCCCCTCCGACATCCCCGCCATCGTCCCAGTCACCGATCCCCTCCGACATCGAGGTGAGACCAGCCAAATATCCTTGTATATCTTGTGTTGTTGCTCAAATTGGATGTGGTTGCCCAAGTGGCTGTTCATGTTCAGTTTACATCTCTGAGTGGCCTATGTTTTGCCGGAGTGTTGATTAATTTCCGTTCCGGCAAATTTCAGGCGCTCGATATGTCCTTTTTTAGCAAAGGTCATGCCGGATTTTGTCGTGAATTCTGGCATGACTTGTGCTAGAATATGTACAAGTTTAATTTTTGAATTATGATTGTAGGAAATGTCGTACTCGGACGACGACGGTCTCCTGGGGGAGTGTAGCTGGTGCCACGACGATCGAGGTATGTGCGACAGGTTCGTTCGGCTGGACGACGATCGGCGCTTCAGCATTAAGCTCGAGGAGACCTTCGATTGTGAAACGGTACGCAACAACGACAAGTGTTTTTTTCTCCATTAAGCATGACTTCAACTATTTCAACGTCTAATTTTCATATTTTACAATTCGACTAGCTTATCCCATGCCATGAAAGACGTTATGTCTTGGAGAGGAT
>NW_021191957.1:0-955 GCF_002162155.2 Triticum dicoccoides | reverse complement strand
CAAGCTACCATTGGAAACACTAGGAGACATTTCCCGGTAAGAGAGGCTACTAAGGATAAACAACTAGATAGTCAGATCCCACACATACCAAGCATTTCAATAACATACACACAATATGCTCGATATGTGCAAACACAACATGGCATCACAACATGACTCTATGACTCAAGTATTTATTCATTAGGCTCCGAGGAGCGAGATATTACAAACATAGGTCTCATGACCCAACATTCAGAGTATACAAGTCAAAGCACAAGCGGAAGCTATCATGTCTGAGTACAGACAACTATAAATGAAAAAGGCTGAGAAGCCTGACTATCTACCAGATACTGCCGAGGGCACAAGATCGTAGCTGAGGTAACAAGCTAAACGTCGAAGTCCACGCGGAACTACTAGTGAGACTGAAGTCTCTCTGCAAAACATAAAATAGGCAAACGTGAGTACAAATGTACCCAACAAGACTTACATCAGATCTATCTACATATGCATCATTATCAACAAGGGGGTGGTGGGGTTTAACTGCAGCAAGCCAGCTTTGACTCGGTGGCTATCCTAAACTACGACTGCAAGCAACTCTTTTGAGGTGGCGCACACGAGTCCACATATTCACCATATCAATACACCACTATGGATCCGCTCCCGTCTCCCTACGAGAACGCCATCCATAGCACTCACGCTTATCTTGCGTATTTTAGAGTATCCACTTTCACTTGTCTATGAACTGATATAAGCAACCCAGAAGTCCTTTTCCGCGGACACGGCTATTCGAATAGATGATGTTAACCCTGCAGGGGTGTACTTCTTCACACACGCTCTCACCACTTACCGCCGTTTACACGACATGTACTCGGCAACCTTCAAGCGGAAGCCCAACGTGGGTGTCGGCCACGGCCTACCTAAACACTCAAGTCTCTAGTCCAGGTTTATCGCCTATTCGGGTTCCATCCATGAGGAG
>NW_021191956.1:0-1039 GCF_002162155.2 Triticum dicoccoides | reverse complement strand
AGGATCATGTGATGCATAGCAACGAGAGGAGAGTGTTGTCTACGTACCCAACGCAGACCGACTGCGGAAGCAATGACACGACGTAGAGGAAGTAGTCGTACGTCTTCACGATCCAACCGATCAAGCACCGAAATTACGGCACCTCCGAGTTCGAGCACACGTTCAGCTCGATGACGATCCCCGGACTCCGATCCAGCAAAGTGTCGGGGAAGAGTTTCGTCAGCACGACGGCGTGGTGACGATCTTGATGAACTACAGCAGCAGGGCTTCGCCTAAACTCCGCTACAGTATTATCGAGGAATATGGTGGCAGGGGGCACCGCACACGGCTAAGGAATCGATCACGTGGATCAACTTGTGTCAACTTGTGTGTTTAGAGGTGCCCCTGCCTCCGTATATAAAGGAGGAGAGGAGGGGAGGCTGGCCGGCCAAAGAGGGAGGCGCAGGAGAGTCCTACTCCCTCTGGGAGTAGGATTCCTCCCCCCAATCGTAGTTCAACTAGGATTCCTCGGAGGGGAAGGGAGAGAGGGGGGCCGGCCACCTTCTCCTAGTCCTAATAGGACTAGGGGAGGGGAAAGAGGTGCAGCCACCTTGGGCTGCCCCTTTCTCCTTTCCACTAAGGCCCATGATGGCCCATATGGCTCCCGGGGGGTTCCGGTAACCTCCCGGTAACCCGGTAAAATCCCGATTTCACCCGGAACACTTCCGATGTCCAAACATAGGCTTCCAATATATCAATCTTTACGTCTCGACCATTTCGAGACTCCTCGTCATGTCCGTGATCACATCCGGGACTCCGAACAACCTTCGGTACATCAAAATGCATAAACTCATAATATAACTGTCATCGTAACCTTAAGCGTGCGGACCCTACGGGTTCGAGAACAATGTAGACATGACCGAGACATGTCTCTGGTCAATAACCAATAGCGGGACCTGGATGCCCATATTGGCTCCTACATATTCTACGAAGATCTTTATCGGTCAGACCGCATAACAACATACGTTGTTCCCTTTGTCATCGGTATGTTACTTGCCCG
>NW_021191955.1:0-613 GCF_002162155.2 Triticum dicoccoides | reverse complement strand
CCTGTCGTCTTCCTCCCTGCCAGGAGGACGGACACCGCGACGCCGCCGCACGTGCCACCTCCACCCTGCTCGGCCACCTCCTGCTTCCCCCGGTCTCCCTAGCGACGCCACGACGACGCCTCGTGTCCCCTCGCTCCTCTTCCTCCCTCGCTGCTCCCTCTCTCTTCCCGAACACTCTCCCCCTCCTCTGTTCTCCTCACCCGAACGGAGCCGCCGCCACCGACGAGAGCCACCGTGGCTACCGGCCACCCCACGGCTCACCGACGCCCCAGGAAGCTCCGCCGGTCCTCCCTCTACCTCCTCAACGAGCCACGAGGCCCCGGACGTGCCGCAACACCGCCCTTGATGTCTTCTTCAACCTCGGGACCGCCGGCCATCTTCGTCAAATTCGTCGGCTCCGGACCGCCCCCGACCTCGCCGAGCGTCCCCTCGTCATCGCCGTGAGCCACTGACCTTCTCCCCTAACTCAGCATGCTCTCCTTCGTGCCGTAGCGCCGTTCCCCACGAGCTCCGAAACCACCGTCCGCCATTGCTGCTGCACGCATAGCCTCCGTGCTCCCCTGGCCTCACTGAGCTGCTCTTAGTGCTCCCCATGTCTAGCAGGTGCTGCCCA
>NW_021191954.1:0-2808 GCF_002162155.2 Triticum dicoccoides | reverse complement strand
GAGAATTATTTTGGAATATATGTGATTTTTGGTAGTTGGAATCACCGCAAATGGAGGCCCACACAGGGCACAATACACCAGCGCACGGGCCAGGAGCCTGGCGCGTGGTGGGTTGTACCCACCTCGTATGTCGGTTGCAGCTGTACTTCGGGTGCAAGGAAGCTTATATCTGGAAAAAAATCATGTTAAAATCTCAGCGCAATCGGAGTTACGCATCTCCAGGAATATAAGAAACGGTTTTCGGCTAGATCTGGGGAACGCGAAACAGAAGAGAACAGAGAGGGAGATCTAATGTCGGAGGGGCTCCCGCCCCTCTGCGGCCATGGAGACCAAGGACCAGAGGGGGAACTCTCCTCCCATCTAGGGGGAGACCAAGTAAGAAGACAAAGGAGGGGGGCTCTCCCCCCTCGCTTCCGGTGGCGCCAGAGTGCCACCGGGGGCAACGATCGGGACGACGATGTACATCAACTATCTTGCTACCGTCATCACCAACTCTCTCCCCTTCATTGAAGCGGTGTAACATCTCTTCTCGCAGCTGTAATCTCTACTTAAACATGGTGCTCAACTCCATATATTATTTCCCAATGATCTATGGTTATCCTATGATGTTTGAATAGATCCGTTTTGTCCTGTGGGTTAATCGTGATCTTGGTTGGTATGATTGTATATTTTATTTATGGTGTTGTCCTACGGTGCCCTCCATCACACGAAAAGGTGAGGGGCACTCGTTGTAGGGTGTTGCAATATGTTCATGGTTTGCTTATTGTCAGTGTTGCCAGAATGATAGAAACTTAAATGTGGATAGGTGGGTTATGGCGTATGGGAGTAAAGAGGACTTGATACTTAATGTTATGGTTGGGTTTCACGACCTTAATGATCTTTAGTAGTTGCGGATGCTTGCTAGAGTTCCAATCATAAGTGCATATGATCCAAGTAGAGAAAGTATGTTAGCTCATGCCTCTCCCTCATATAAAATTGTAAGAATGATTACCGGTAATTATTATCGATTACCTAGGGAGAGATGATTTTCTTATTGACAAAAGCTTTCCACTTTTATTACCTTGCAATATGTTCGTAGTTTTATTCCCACAAAGTACTCGTATATTTATTCCTACAAAATAGTTTCATACTTGTTTCTGTTAAAGCAAACGTCAAGCGTCGTAGAGTTGTATCGGTGGTCGATAGAACTTGAGGGAATATGTGTTCTACCTTTAGCTCCTTGTTGGGTTCGACACTCTTATTTATCAAAAAAAGGGTACAAACGATACCCTATGCTTGTGGGTTATCAAGACCTTTTTCTGGCGCTGTTGCCGGGGAGCCATAGCGTGGGGTGAATATTCTCATGTGGGCTTGTTTGCTTTATCACTAAGTAGTTTTGTTTCTTGTTCTAAGTTGTTCTCTATATTTAGTTATGGATATGGAACACAAAACACCAAAAAAATAGTTGTACTTGCTACTCATGGAGATGAGGAATCTCCTAAAACCCTCGATGCTTGTTATGTGAAAAATATTATGCACTACTTTGATAATCCTGAGAAAACCCCATTCAACTTGATAATGGGAGTAACATTGGATCAAGGTGAATACTTCAGGGATTATTGCTTGACTCATACATGGAAATTGTTATGGCATCAAATTCAAATGTTGCATTGGTATGCTTGGGATTTATGCCAGAGATATGATTATACTTGTTGCTCGAGGATGAATGCTCCACATCTTCCCTTTTCATGTGAATTTAATGATAAAGAAACCCTGGCTTCTTATGCTAGAGGTATATATGATTATTATGATGTGGAACGAATAGAAGAATTTGGTGCTTTTAAGGGTGCATATGTAATTGAATCTTTGTTTGAAAAATATGAAGCTTTTGATGATGATATTTATAGACCTAAATTTTTTGCCATCCTTAAATATTGCTATGATAATTATGAATTCAACTCCGATATTGATGAATTTATTGAGAAAGTCTCCGCTGTCCAGGATGAGACTAATATTTTGTAGGAGTCTATGGAAGAAGGAATTGATGAAACTGTGAGATCATTGGATGAAAAAGATGATGAGGAGAGCGAAGAACAAGTGACGGAAGATCGGATTGATCACCCATGCCCGCCTTCTAATGAGAGTAACCCTCCAACACATACATTGTTTAATGCTCCTTCGTTCTTATCAAAGGATGAATGCTATGATAATTGTTATGATCATGTTGATTCATTTGAAATATCCCTTTTTGATGATGCTTGCTATGCTTGTGGCCATGATGCAAATTTAAATGATGCTTATGGAGATGAACTTGCTATTGTTCCTTATATTAAGAATGAAATTGTTGCTATTGCACCCACACATGATAGTCCTATTATCTCTTTGAATTCTCCCAACTACACTATATCAGAGAAGTTTGCTCCTGTTAAGGATTATATTGATGGTTGCCATTTACCGTTGCACATAATGGTTTTGATGAATATAATATGCATGTGTTTTCTGCTCCTACTTTCAATTATTATGAGAGAGGACCTACATCTCCACCTCTTTATGTTTCCAACACGATAAAATTGCAAGAAACTGCTTATGCTATGTATTGGCCTTTACTTGATGTGCATGAATTGTTCTTGTATTACATGCTGATGCATAGGAAGAGAGTTAGACTTCGTCACTGCTTGATATATGTTGCTTTGTGCTCAATACTAAATGTCAAATCATTGTTAATTCAAATTGGCTTTGGTATACCTTGGGATCCGGGTGGATTCATTACTTGAGCACTTTATGCGTAGCTTAGTGGCTTTAAAGAAAGCACTGCCAAGGAGACAACCC
>NW_021191953.1:0-7646 GCF_002162155.2 Triticum dicoccoides | reverse complement strand
TCGCCGCGGTGATCGTCTTCATCAACATCACCATCATCATCACCATCCTTACGCGGTCCACTCTCCCGCACCCTGCTGTAATCCCTACTTGAACATGGTGCTTTATGCTACATATTATGATCCAATGATGTGTTGCCATCCTATGATGTTTTGAGTAGATACCTTTTGTCTTTGGGTTGATTGATGATCTAGATTGGTATGAGTTGTATGTTCACTTTGATGCTGTCCTATGGTGCCCTCCGTGTCGTGCAAGCGTGAGGGATTCCCGCTGTAGGGTGTTGCAATACGTTCATGATTCGCTTATAGTGGGTTGGTGAGTGACGGAAACACAAACCCGAGTAAGGGGGTTGTTGAGTATGGGAATAAAGAGGACTTTATGCTTTAATGCTATGGTTGGGTTTTACCTTAATGATCTTTAGTATTTGCGGACGCTTGCTAGAGTTCCAATCATAAGTGCATATGATCCAAGTAGAGAAAGTATGTTAGCTTTTGCCTCTCCCTCATATGAAATTGCAATAGTGATCACCGGTCTTGTTAGAAATTGCCTAGGACAATTCCGCACACCGATCCACCATTATTCCACACTCGCTATTTACATTATTTAGTAATATATTCTAACTTTATGGTAACAGCACCTACTTTTATATTTTAGCTCTCCGATATTATACAAAGTTATCCTCTTTATACCCACAATACAGTTTTATTTCTTGTTTCTAGTTGGAAGCAAACGTTCGGTGCACATAGAGTCGTATCAGTGGCAGATAGGGCTTGAGAGAATATTGCTCTTACCTTTGGCTCCTTGTGGGTTCGACACTCCATACTTATCACCTCCACCTTTGGGAATTGCTACGATGATTCCCTGCACTTGGGGATTATCAAGCTCTTTTCTGGCGCCGTTGCCGGGGAGCAATAGGGTGGGGTTGATATTCTCGTGTGTGCTTGTTTGCTTTCTTCACTAAGTAGATTTTGTTTTTCCTTTTTGTTTCTGTCTAGTTGTGGGTGAACCATACAAAAAAAATCAAAAGATTGAAAATACCAAAAAAATATTTACTTGCCTCTCATGCCTAAAAAAGTTTTTCAAAAAGAGAAGTGATTGGAAAGTTATGCATTGAAGAAATGAGGGTCGACCTTGAGCACTTGTGTTCATGCTCACAGAAACAATGTAGAATTTTTCATGGAAGTTTCTCTGTAAATGATTATCCCCTTGTATATATCCATTGTATTGTAAAAATAATGTGCCAAGCTTTGGTTTTAGTATGATAAGATTGCTTGCTTACTATGTGCAGAAAAAAAACAGAAACTTTGGCTGTAGTGCATGAATTTACATTTTTTACTGGAAAGTCAAATGGGTCTGAAACTTTTTGCACATTACTTCTGTAAACCTTTTTCAAATTGACAAATTTATTTCATAATTTTTGGAGTTACAGAAGTTTACTAAACTTCCAGATTACTACAGACTCTCCTGTTCTTAACAGATTCTGTTTTTCGTGTGTTGTTTGCTTATTCTGATGCATCTATGGCTAGTATGTAGGGTATGAACCATAGAGAAGTTGGAATACAGTAGGTTTAACACCAATATAAACAAATAATGAGTTAATTACAGTACCTTAAAGTGGTAGTTTGCTTTATTACACTAACGGATCTCACAAAGTTTTTGTTTAAGTTTTTGTGAATGAAGTATTTGAAGAACGAGGAGTTACCGATATGAGAAGAATAAAGAGTGACAAGAGTTCAAGCTTGGGGATGCCCAAGGCACCCCAAGCAAATATTTCAAAGGATACTCAAGCATCTAAGCTTGGGGATGCCCCGGTTGGCATCCCATCTTTCTTCTTCAGCAAATATCGGTATACCTTGGTTTTTGTTTTGTTCACATGATTGGTGTCCTTTGTGTTTTTTATTTTTTAAGAATCATGCTAGTATGAGATAGCTCTTCATTGATTTATAGAATACTTCATGTTCTTCACTTATATCTTTTAAGTATGATCTTATAGAATTGCTCTTTGTGCTTCACTTAAATCGTTTGAGTATGGTTTTATAGAATGCTTCGTACGCTTCACTTATATATTTTAAGCTTGGACATTTGTTAGTCTATATTAATTGTAGAATGCTCCATGAACTTCACCTAGATCTTTTGGAGTATGAATAATACTATAATTTAAAGTGGGTTTGGAAGAGTGTCAACTTTAGGAATTAGTGATCCCACTATCTTGGAGGGTGTTGAATCTTCGTACGAAATTTATGAAAGTGGATTTGGAAGAGTGTCAACTTTAGTTAGTATTCCACTATATCGTAAGAGGTTCCAATTGAGTATGAGAAAAAAGTTGCTATCCATGATGCTACTGAAAATTATTATGAGGGATGAATATGTGCTTCTAGGAGTTGCAATAATATAAAGTTTTCTCTCTATGTGCTTAAAGTTTTGAAGTTATACTTGTTTTTGCCTTCCTATGCTAGTTGACTTTTGTTCCTATAAATTGTGTGCTCACAAAATCACTAGGCATAGGAAGTGAGTTAGATTTAACTGTGCTAGTCATATTCTTCATGATGCTCTTTTTATGTTTCAACTCTTATCTTTTATGCGAGCATCATTGAAATCATCATGCCTAGTTAAAAGGCATTAAAGAAAAGCGCTTGTTGGGAGAAAACCCAATATTTATCTTTACTGTTTTTGTGTGTCTACATGATTAAGATACTGTAGTAATCATGTTTTATAGCTTTTGTTTCAATAAAGTGCTAAGTAAGACCTTCGGGAAGACTTGGGTGAGAGTTAATGTGATCTTGCTGTAAAAAACAGAAACTTTGCGCTCACGAGATTAGCTGTCATTTTTTACATAAGAGTGATTTTGAGTTGATTATTTTTTAAGAAGATTAATAGACAAATTCCTCACGTGCACCAATTTATTTCATAATTTTTGGAGTAGCATAAGTATGGTTATTATTCATATTATTACAGACTGTTCTGTTTCTGACAGATTCTGTTTTCATTGCATAGTTTGCTTCTTTTCTAGTTTCTATGGCTTATATTTCTCAATATAAATGGTAGAAATGATATGGTACAATAGGAATTATGTGAAAACAATTATGAACCTTGTCTTTTACAGTACCAGAGTGCATGGTGTACTCTTTATCATACTAACCCATCTCACGAAGTTCCATTAAGTTTTGTGTGATTGAAGTTTTCATGTTTTGAGTGAGATATCGAAATGAGGAGAATAAGGAGTGGAAAGACCCTAAGCTTGGGGATGCACAAGGCACCCCAAGGTAATATTCAAGGAAGACTCAAGCGCCTAAGCTTGGGGATGCCCCGGAAGGCATCCCCTCTTTCGTCTTCAAAACTATCGGTACATCTTACTCGGAGCTATATTTTTATTCGTCACGTGATATGTGTTTTACTTGGAGCGTCATTTTATTTTGTTAGTATTAGCTTGCTGTTATTTAGAATAGTGTTTTTCATCTTTATTTTCAATAAAAATGTCAAGGATAGCCTTTACCATGTTTATTTTGCTAGTATACATGTTGCTGTTTGAAAACAGAAAGTTTACCGCTGTTGCAAAAATTCCCTAGAAAATTCAGAGCATGATATAATGTTGAAACTTTTTGCGTAATGAGCTCTGATAAATATACTACAGTGGGAATTTTCTCTCATAATTTTTGGAGTTAGGGAAGTATTGATACTCTTGCATTCTTTACAGGCTGTACTGTTTTGACAGATTGCTGTTATGTTTGCATTGTTTGCATATGTTTGCTTGTTTAATGATTCTATTTGAGGATAGGAGTATTAAATATGCAGAGGCATTTGGTAGGCAATGTTGAATAATAATTATAGTGATTTGTTAAAGTAGAAAATGATAAGGTTTTGCATTGGTTTATACTAACCTATCTCACGAGTTCTTGTTGAGTTTGGTGTGGATGAAGCTTTTGATAAAAAGAGAAACCATGATATGAGAAGAACTAAGGAGACACAAAAGTTCAAGATTGGGGATGCCCAAGGCACCCCAAGATAATATTCCAAGAAGTATCAAACATCTAAGCTTGGGGATGCCCCGTTACGCATCTCACCTTTCTTCTTCAACAACTATCGGTTAGTATCGGTTGAACCTAAGTTTTTGCTTCTTCACATGAGTTGTGCTATCCTTGCAATGTCATTTTATTTTGTTTTACTTGCTGTTTGAATAAAATCATTGGATCTGAAATTTTGAATAGAAAAGGAACCCTCCCATGGCTAGTTAATTATTTGCCTACTCAGTATCCTTCACTCATATCTTTTGGAGTAGTTTGTCATTTACTCATGCGCTTCATGTATATCCTATGAGTAAATGGGGGAATGAATTGAATGTCATGAATCTAAACTTTTATATGTTTCATATGCTTATAACATGGTTAGTGATGACTTCACACATAGAAAGTATGAGGCATAAAAGTTGTTGAGAGTTGGCAAACGTAGTTTTGGTCATCGTTGCAATTAATAGGAAGTAATAAGGAAAGAGAGGTTCACATACAAATATATTATCTTGGACATCTTTTATGATTGTGAAGCACTCATTAAGTATGACATGCTAAAAGAGTTGGTGTTGGACAAGGAAGACAACGTAATGGTTTATGTTTTTTGACATCTCAGTTAAAGTATATTGTCATTAACCTTCCAAACATGTTGAGCTTGCCTTTCTCCCTCATGCTAGCCAAATTCCTTGCACCAAGTAGAGATACCACTTGTGCTTCCAAATACTCGTAAACCCAGTTTTGCCATGAGAGTCCACCTTACCTACCTATGGATTGAGTAAGATCCTTCAAGTAAGTTGTCATTGGTGCAAGCAATAAAAATTGCTCTCTAAATATGTACGACTTATTAGTGCGGAGAAAATAAGCTTTGTACGAACTTGTTGTGGAAGTAATAAAAGTGAAAGACTGCATAATAAAGGTTCACATACAAGGGGCAATATAAAGTGACGTTCTTTTGCATTAAGATTTTGTGCATCAATCCTAAACACGCATGACAACCTCTGCTTCCCTCTGCGAAGGGCCTATCTTTTACTTTATGTTTTTACTTTATGTTTGAGTCAAGGTGATCCTCACCTTTCCCTTTTTCATTTTTTCCTTTGGCAAGCTCTTCGTGTTTGAAAGATTGTGATATATATATCCAATTGGATGTAAGTTGGCATAGGCTATTATTGTTGACATCACCTAAAGGTGAATACGTTGGGAGGCAACTCAATAAGCCCCTATCTTTCTTAGTCTCCGGCTGAAACTCTATAACCACAAGTATTCCGTGAGTGTTAACAATTATAGGAGACTACGAGATAGTTGAGTATGTGAACTTGCTGAAAAGCTCTATTCTTGACTCTTTCTGATGTTATGATAAATTGCAATTGCTTCAATGACTGAGATTATAGTATGTTAGTTCTCAATGAAGTTTCTGAACCATACTTGACATTGTGAATAGATTGTTACTTGATCATGAAAAGTTATATGAGATAAGCTACTATTATGAGACATTTTGATGCTAGAAAAGGTGATTGAAATTATCATTGATCAAACTTGTGCACCTACTAGCATTCACACTTCATAAATTATTTCTTTTATCATTTACCTACTCGAGGACGAGCAGGAATTAAGCTTGGGGATGCTGATATGTCTCCAACGTATAATTTATGAAGTATTCATGCTATTATATTATCCATCTACGATGTTTTATAAGCATTTATATGTCATTTTATATGATTTTTGGGACTAACCTATTAACCTAGAGCCGAGTGCCAGTTTCTGTTTTCTCCTTGTTTTTGTATTTTACAGAAAAGGGATACCAAACGGAGTCCAATTGACGTGCCAATTTTTGAGGATTTTTTATGGACCAAAAGAAGACCACGGAGCATCGGAGTTGGGCCAGAAGAGTCCCGGGCTGCCCACGAGAGTGGGGGCCGTGCCCCCCTAGGGCACGGCCCCATATCTCGTGGACAGCCCGGAGACCTCCCTGATGTGAAACCAACGCCAAAAATTCCTATAAATAGAGAAACCTTCGGGAATTAACCTAGATTGGAAGTTCCGCCGCCGCAAGCCTCTATAGCCACGAGAACTCAATCTAGGCCCTCTCTGGCACCCTGCCGGAGGGGGCCATCATCACCGGAGGCCATGGAGGAGGATCTCGGAGGGGCCATCATCTCCATGAAGGCCAATGACCAGAGGAGGAAAGCCATGGAGGAGGAAGCACAAGGGGGAGAACCTCTCCTCCTCTCTCTTGGTGGCACCAGAGTGCCATCGGGAGGGGAATCATCGCCGCGGTGATCGTCTTCATCAACATCACCATCCTTACGCGGCCCACTCTCCCGCACCCCGCTGTAATCCCTACTTGAACATGGTGCTTTATGCTACATATTACGATCCAATGATGTGTTGCCATCCTATGATGTTTTGAGTAGATATATTTTGTCTTTAGGTTGATTGATGATCTAGATTGGTATGAGTTGTATGTTTCACTTTGATGCTGTTCTATGGTGCCCTCCATGTCGCGCAAGCGTGAGGGATTCCCACTGTAGGGTGTTGCAATACGTTCATGATTCGCTTATAGTGGGTTGGTGAGTGACGGAAACACAAACCCGAGTAAGGGGGTTGTTGCATATGGGAATAAAGAGGACTTTATGCTTTAATGCTATGGTTGGGTTTTACCTTAATGATCTTTAGTATTTGCGGACGCTTGCTAGAGTTCCAGTCATAAGTGCATATGATCCAAGTAGAGAAAGTATGCTAGCTTTTGCCTCTCCCTCATATGAAATTGCAATAGTGATCACTGGTCTTGTTAGAAATTGCCTAGGACAATTCCGCACACTGATCCACCATTTTTCCACACTTGCTATTTACATTATTTAGTAATATATTCTAACTTTATGGTAACATCACCTACTTTTATATTTTAGCTCTCCGATATTATACAAAGTTATCCTCTTTATACCCACAACACAGTTTTATTTCTTGTTTCTAGTTGGAAGCAAACGTTTGGTGCACGTAGAGTCGTATCAGTGGCAGATAGGGCTTGAGAGAATATTGCTCTTACCTTTGGCTCTTTGTGGGTTCGACACTCCATACTTATCACTTCCACCTTTGGGAATTGCTACGATGATTCCCTGCACTTGGGGATTATCAGGGTACTGACGGGACGTGTACCCAGCTGCGACGCCTGGTCGACAGCAGGCAAGCACCGATGGATCCGCTCTTGCTATGCGGCGCGCCGCACCTCTCGCTCTGCGGCGCTGCAACGGTCTCGCCGTGTGGCAAGCCGCAACCTATCGGTGCGGACGCGCCTAGCTTGCTTTGCGGCGCGCCATCGATCATGTTGTGTGGCGAGCTGCAGCCTCTCGACGCTGACATGCCTATCTTGATCCGCTGCGCTGAAGCGCCATCCACCAAGGGTCTGCTCAACCCTGGCGATGATGCGCATCACAACGTCGTCCATCATGTTGCCGGGGAGCACCTCGGCCTCGACGGGCCGTGGCGCCTTCTCATTTTCCTCGTCGATGAGGTTGAGGTAGAGGCGACGCTTTGGTGGGTTGGCATGCTTGGAAAAGGTGGATGTGCTACAGGTTGCGCTTGTTGGCTCCATGCATCGTGTGCCACCTAGGTTTATGCACAATATCGCTGGGTGGCGGGAAAACAAT
>NW_021191952.1:0-1797 GCF_002162155.2 Triticum dicoccoides | reverse complement strand
ATCCAAGCTTTGAGAGTTTTTGACTACAACGGTTGCCGATCACCGCCTGCTGCTGGGTAAGAACTGGTAAGAATTTGAGATTTGCTTGACGGATTTGTGATACACCACCACCACTTCTTAGTAGTCTGTAGGATCATATTCTTGTGTGTTTCTATTGCTGCTAACCATGCCAGGATCACAAGCCGACGAGATTGACTGGGAGAATTTATCGAACAAGGAGCTTCATGATAAGTTTCAGCAAATGATGACTGAACAGGTGCAAGATGTGCTGAACAATTTTGAAGAGGCCATGGAGAAGATCACTGGCCTTGAGAAGACGTTCGAAACAAAGCTCGATAACAAGTTTAATGAATTGCTCGCGCGTCTTCCACCACCACCACCCGCTGCACCTAACGCACCTCTCCAACAACAACAACAACGACTACCTCCACGTCGCGAAGCAGACCTCCGCCGAGCAAGCTGATAGAGGCAAAGGTGTCCCGTCTTTCGATGAGATGGTGGATTTCGCTTTGGTGGAAGTCGACTTTGACGATCCGACTACGAACGTGCGAGGACGTCACGCCTTAGCAATCGCTAAACCAACTCCGAGAGGTTATTGACCACGCCGGAGCACGATCAACCTGACCACGAGGGTCTGTTTCCTGCGAGCAAACGAAGAACAAGCAAGAAACTAAGATTGCAATCTGGGTATTACGAATATAAGATGAAAACTTTATTGATCAAGGTGGGGTTCTGTGACGCCTTTGTCTGGTCGTTGAACACAAACGAAGTACGCGAAGTTGCAGCTATGGCGAACTTTTAATCTAAACAAAACCCAAAGTCTAAACGATGCCCTAAGGGCTGTATATATGGAGGAACAGGGGGGAATTTCGTGGCCCTTGGTGGAGGAGTCCGAAATCAACTCTATCTCTTGTTTCCCCACACATACGGACTCTAAAAATAGCCTATACTTATGTATTTCGAAATTACATGGGCCTGGCCCAATAATAAGGTGACGCAGCACCTAAAATAGCCTGGGGACGAAATTTATGAAGTGGCATCTTGTATATTTCGTCCAAGGCTTCATGCACCCATTATGGTGGCTTCAAAGTCCTGAAATCATCACTTGTAACTCCGTTCTTGTTCCCCTTGCGCATGCCATCATCTCCATGTTTGTTCTTGCTCCAATGTTCATCCTTCTCCAAGCTAGGCCCTTCATTTGTAAGCAAAACAAATGTATCCAATTTAGGCAGCATCATATTCTCATGAACATTAGAATCATTACCAAGAAACGAAAGTACCTGGTAATTTAGTTGGCGTGCACGAGCTCTAGTAATTGGTCCAGTATGTATAGCAGCAGGGGCTGTGGGTGTAACAATTGTACTGATGTCCTCATCATCCTCCCCTTCTTGAAATGAAGTCGTCCTCGACGGAAGTCCATCTTCCTCACCCAAATAAGGCTTCAAATCTGCAATGTTAAAAGTGGGACTAACCCCAAAATCTGCAGGCAGCTCAAGTTTATATGCATTATCATTTATTTTCTCTAACACCTTAAAGGGACCATCAGCACGTGGCATTAGCTTTGATTTGCGCAAATCAGGAAATCTATCCTTACGCAAATGTAACCAAACAAGATCTCCAGGTGCAAACACAACATGTTTTCTACCCTTATCTCCAGCAAGTTTATATTTAGCATTCATACGCTCAATGTTTTCCTTAGTTAACTCATGCATTTTTAAAATCAATTCAGCACGTTGTTTAGCATCAAAATTAACCTTCTCCGAAGATGGAAGAGGCAACAAATCAATAGGTGCACGA
>NW_021191951.1:0-1435 GCF_002162155.2 Triticum dicoccoides | reverse complement strand
CTTCTTGAGCAATGACCAAGCATCCTCAGGCACTAATGTGTCGACATGGTGGTACGGCCATATAGCTCTCATCCCTCGGGCAACACCTTCATCTCTGGTAGTGACAAGGACTCGGCTGCCTGAAGCAGCAACATTAACTAAGGGTATTTTCAGCACGTCATCCCATGCTCTATGGTTCCACACATCATCCATTACCAAAAAGGTCTTGTGGTCAATCAATGTGTTCTTGAGGGTTTCATGAAGGCTGGTCTTTGCACTTTCCGGCGGTTGGGCATCTCCTCCAGCTTCAATGATGGCCCTTCTCAGCAGATCAACATGACTGAAGTTATGGTTGACGCTCAACCATATCTTTTTGCTGAATTCACCTTGGATTGCCTCATCATTGAAGACCTTCTGGGCGAGGGTGGTCTTGCCGATCCCACCAACACCTACGATAGCAACCACCTTGATGCTATTGTTGACATCCTTTCGCGTCTGCATGATTTGGGTCACCAGTGCTCTTGTGTCTTCCTCGACCTTGTCTCCAACAATAGCCAACCGGTCAAAGTCCCCTACCTTCTCCTGGCTTGGATTACCATGGTGAGAGGCATGGATGTTGCTGCAATGATCCTCATAGGCACTACCTCATCTACTTCCCAAAACCCACATATTAGTCAGATCTTAATCATGCAATTGTTTGAGGATTGATTTAATGCAATAAAACTGGGTAGTAAAAAGGTACGATCAAAGTGTTAATAGCCGGCTGGATCGATACGATCCATGGAGGCGTAAGCATACAGGTTAGCTAATTACTTTTTCTGGCTCATGTAACAGCCAAGCATAATACGTGGGGATGCTAGCAGTAAGGCCAGCTTTGGCTCAAAACAAAACAAACCCCAGAAAACATAGTCGTCAGCTATTTTGGCTTCCCCTTTTTCTTCAAGTAGTGTTTTTTCTTCCAAATGGAAATGCTTCCATAACAAAAGATACAAAAATACAACACATATATTTGCAGATAACAAATGTGATCAACCAAGAATTCCATGGCAACGAGCACCACCATCATCTCGGTACAATAGCATGAAAATTCATGTGGCATAAATTGGAAGTCAATATGATGGCTATTTTCACCACATAACAGAGAAGCAATGTAATAGCAGGCCTAGTTAACAAACAATCTACTCTTGGTCAATGGATTCAGTGAGATAAATGAATTACTTTCCCCACATAAACAAGAAAATTCCAAGGAACCAACAGGAACATCTTATTAAACTAGTAGTCTCTTAACTAACTAGCAGATCTCACAAATTTTACACTGCTAGACTCGCACGGTCAGAGAAGAAAAAAATAAATAGCCAGCAGTGCTAGTCTATCATTGGCTGTAACATGCGGGTATCAGGAAAGGAAGTGGCCACGTTTTCTGCATCAGGTTCAGTCCAGGAAAATTTGAGAGCCC
>NW_021191950.1:0-1121 GCF_002162155.2 Triticum dicoccoides | reverse complement strand
CCAAAAGTCCATCAGCATGGAGCTTCTTCATCCGCTTGACACCAATGTGACCAAGGCAGCAGTGCCACAAGTATGTGGGACTATCGTTATCAACTTTACATCTTTTGGCATCTACACTATGAACATGTGTAATATTACGCTCGAGATTCATTAAGAATAAACCATTGACCATCGGAGCATGACCATAAAACATATCTCTCATATAAATCGAACAACCATTATTCTCGGACTTAAATGAGTAGCCATCTCGTATTAAACGAGATCCAGATACAATGTTCATGCTCAAACTTGGCACTAAATAACAATTATTAAGGTTCAAAACTAATCCCGTAGGTAAATGTAGAGGTAGCGTGCCGACGGCGATCACATCGACTCTGGAACCATTCCCGACGCGCATCGTCACCTCGTCCTTCGCCAGTCTCCGTTTATTCCGCAGCTCCTGTTGTGAGTTACAAATATGAGCAACGGCACCGGTATCAAATACCCAGGAGTTACTACGAGTACTGGTAAGGTACACATCAATTACATGTATATCAAATATACCTTTGGTGTTGCCGGCCTTCTTATCTGCTAAGTATTTGGGGCAGTTCCGCTTCTAGTGACCCTTCCCCTTGCAATAAAAGCACTCAGTCTCAGGCTTGGGTCCATTCTTTGACTTCTTCCCGGTAACTGGCTTACCAGGCGCGGCAACCTCCTTGCCGTCCTTCTTGAAGTTCTTCTTACCCTTGCCCTTCTTGAACTTAGTGGTCTTATTAACCATCAACACTTGATGTTCTTTCTTGATTTCAGCCTCTGCTGACTTCAGCATTGAGAACACTTCAGGAATGGTCTTTTCCATCCCCTGCATGTTGTAGTTCATCACAAAGCTCTTGTAGCTTGGTGGGAGCGACTGGAGGATTCTGTCAATGACCGCCTCATCTGGGAGGTTAATGTTCAGCTGGGTCATACGGTTGTGCAACCCAGACATCTTCAGGATGTGCTCACTGACAGAACTGTTTTCCTCCATCTTACAACTGTAGAACTTGTCGGAGACATCATATCTCTCGACCCGGGCATGAGCTTGGAAAACTAGTTTCAGCTCTTCGAACATCTCATATGCTCCGTGATGCTCAAAACGCTTT
>NW_021191949.1:0-1326 GCF_002162155.2 Triticum dicoccoides | reverse complement strand
GCTGACGTGGCCTTTGACCCGGCCCCACCTGCCATTGACACTAAACAGCCCTGGGTCACTGACCAGTGGACCCCACTGGTCAGGTTTGACCTGGAGGCGCCCTGTTGACCTGCTGACGTCAAGGTGATGACATGCTGACGCCATAATTCATTTTCTGGAATTATTTTAATTCTAAATAATCAGAAAATTCCAGAAAATTGTAAAAACTTCTAAAAATCATAGAAATTCAACCGTAACTCCAAATTAAATAATTTATATATGAAAAATTATCAGAAAAATTCAAGGAATCCATCTGTACCATTTTCATGCATGCTAGAACAACTTATAGCTGCTGTTTAGCACAAATCAAATAAAGGGCATTTAAATAACCATATATGGAGTTTGAATTTGAATCTTGTATTCAAACCAACTTCATTTAATCTGTTGCTAGTTGCATTAGCCCAAAACACATTCATATTGCCATGTCATGAGCATGCATCATATTGTGCATTGCATTGATTGTATTTCTTCTTTGTTGCCGGTATCTGTTCCCTCCCAGTAGAGGATGTTCCGACGTTGTGATCGTTGACACTGATGAAGACTCAATGTTATCTTCAGAAGTGCCAGGCAAGCAAAACCCCCTTGTTCATTCCGATACAATCCTACTCTCTCGCTCCTGCTCTCTTTTACTGCATTAGGACAACACCGATTCATCTGTTACTTGCTGCGGTAGCTGAACCCCTTTGTCCTTTGCATGACCTGTCATTGCCACAGTAAATAGATGAAACCCACTAGCATGAGTAGGAGTTGTTTGAGCCCTGATGTGCCTACTCATTCATGTTTGTTGTCATGCCTGCTACTGCTTAGAGTTGAGTCAGGTCTGATTCATCGGGGATGAATCAGAGGCGTGTGAACATGTCCTACTATGTGTGAGCTAAGTGTGTGAACACGTTTTGGTAAAGGTAGCGGTGAGAGGCCATGTAGGAGTACATGGTGGGTTGTCTCATTGCAGCCGTCCTCAGGAACTGAGTTCTGTGTTTGTGATCCATGATTCAGCTACTACCACGCATTGGGCCCGAAACCAATGGACCCTCTCGGCTTCTTGATCACCCTTGTCCTCTGTCCAGGAGTTGCAAGTAGTTTCTGGTGTTTGTAGTATGCTGGAGGCCGTGCACAGCGCTGACCGTAGGGGTGGGCTGTGATGCGGTAGGCACGTGGCCGGGTAAACCGGGCGCCCGTTTGGTGTCACGGAACCCTGTACACATCGTTTGGGGCTGTGAGCGAAACTCCGGCCGGATCTCCTCATGGATGGAACCCGAATAGGCGATAAACCTGGACTAGAGACTT
>NW_021191948.1:0-1136 GCF_002162155.2 Triticum dicoccoides | reverse complement strand
GGGCCTAGTCTGAATTATTCTACTTATGATAAAGAATTATATGCTCTTGTTCGGACTTTAGAAACATGGCAACATTATTTATGGCCCAAAGAATTTGTTATACATTCTGATCATGAATCTTTGAAACATATTAAAAGTCAAGCTAAACTGAATCGTAGACATGCTAAATGGGTTGAATTCATTGAGACTTTCCCTTATGTCATTAAACACAAGAAGGGAAAAGAAAATGTTATTGCTGATGCATTGTCTCGTCGCTATACTATGCTTTCACAACTTGACTTCAAAATATTTGGTTTAGAGACCATCAAAGATCAATATGTGCATGATGCTGATTTTAAAGATGTAATGCATAATTGTAAAGAAGGAAGAATGTGGAACAAGTTTGTTGTTAACGATGGATTTGTGTTTCGTGCTAACAAGTTATGCATTCCAGCTAGCTCCATTCGTCTTTTGTTGTTGCAGGAGGCGCATGGAGGAGGATTAATGGGACACTTTGGCGTGAAGAAGACGGAGGACGTACTTGCTACACATTTCTTTTGGCCAAAGATGAGACGGGATGTTGAGCGTTTTATTGCTCGCTGCACTACATGTCAAAAAGCTAAGTCACGACTCAATCCTCATGGTTTATATATGCCTTTGCCTGTACCTAGTGTTCCTTGGGAGGATATATCTATGGACTTTGTTTTAGGTTTACCTCGAACAAATAAGGGGAGGGATAGCATATTTGTTGTCGTGGATAGATTCTCGAAAATGGCACACTTTATACCATGTCATAAAAGCGATGATGCTGTTAATGTTGCTGATTTGTTCTTTCGTGAAATTATTCGTTTGCATGGTGTGCCAAATACTATTGTTTCAGATCGTGATACTAAATTTCTTAGCCACTTTTGGAGATGTTTATGGGCTAAGTTGGGGACTAAACTGCTTTTTAGTACTACTTGTCACCCCCAAACTGATGGACAAACTGAAGTAGTCAATAGAACATTGTCTACTATGCTTAGGGCTGTTTTGAAGAATAATAAGAAAATGTGGGAGGAATGCTTGCCTCATATTGAATTTGCTTATAATCGTTCATTGCATTCTACTACTAAGATGTGCCCTTTTGAAGTTGTGTATGGTTTCCTACCTCGTGCACC
>NW_021191947.1:0-1469 GCF_002162155.2 Triticum dicoccoides | reverse complement strand
CTAATTCTAGATGATCTTTACGCTCTTCGTTTTGATCGCATGTTCTTGGTAGGTTGCAGCGGTACACCATAGGAATGTCTTCAGTCAAATCGAAGGAGACAAGGTCGCCTTCTCGTAGGTTGAAGTCTTCAAAAACCTGCACCAGTTTTCACCACAAATGATCGCCCTTGAATTCCCTTTGTACATGCCAAAATCATACATGCGGCTCCCTCTTGCTTGAAAAAGCAATGAACTGTCTGGGATGGCGTTGAACTGGTGCCTTGCGTAGCATGGCACGATCTGTAGATGTTGAATTTAATTGCTATATATTTCCTACATATTGTTAATGTTCAAAGTAGAGGGGAACAAACACAATACAAGTAAAAATTGACATGATTATTTATACCAGAGCTGAAGTGTCCCATCTAGCTTCATGGTAAATGTCAACCCATCTTCATTGGGCCTGTTGCAGTACTGTCGAAGGTTATGCACACCACCTGTGTAAACAAAATAAAATGAAGAAAAAGCAAAGGATGGGAATTTAAGAAAAGGGCTTATGCATGTAAACAGACTAGGCAACAATCATACAGTATAATCAACGAAGGTACTGCATCAGTAATCAACAATCATACACTTGAACTGAGCGGATGGCTCGCCCTCCACTCCTCATAACCCCGCGACGCAGCGCGTGCCCGCCGCACCACAGCTTGTTCAGACATGTCCTTCTCTTCATCCTCGACCCGCAGCATGGGCTCACCTCGGGCGTCAACGCGCGGCATTGGCCCCTCCTCCTCTGCAGCACAACTGAGGTAGTGTCTGCGACTGAGCAGTAATCTCTGAGAAAAGTCCTATGAAAACATAAATCCTACTACTGCTGTTACTCAGCCCACCCGAATGTACACACGCACACCTTCAACCTACAGCCCATCTACATACATCCGCATCCAACAATATGTTCCTTGACAGAGAAAAGAAAATCTGTTCTGGATGGACAAAGGATCGTCAGGGTAACCAACTCAATTAGCCACTTATCTGTCATGTTGGAGAAAATGAACTTACTTCACTTTTTCCTGGTACTACATAACCACACAAAATAAAGACTAAAATAATTCCTAAAAACTTTGATATATTGTACGCCCTCACATTTATAATCTTTAAAATATGAACTAATTTGGGCAATAGAATTAAGAGTTTATTGTTATTTCCCTACAAAGATACAAATATTTGGATCAAAATTTCATATTCTGCAAAAAAAAACTGATAAAATTGTGACGACAACACCTCAGAGCTCAACTCCCCGGGACACTGCCACAACCTCTAAATGTCACGAGGCACCAAAAACAATGTTCTCATCACAAAACCATCGGAACGATTGCAAGATACCCGCGTGAGCCTAAAAAAATATTCGTGAAATTTGAGGAGAGAAGAGTCAAAACTCTACGTCATCGTGGCGGAAAGGAAAGGGGTGCCACGACAACTACGACAGAAAA
>NW_021191946.1:0-894 GCF_002162155.2 Triticum dicoccoides | reverse complement strand
GGCCCAAAGAATTTGTTATACATTCTGATCATGAATCTTTGAAACATATTAAAAGTCAAGCTAAACTGAATCGTAGACATGCTAAATGGGTTGAATTCATTGAGACTTTCCCTTATGTCATTAAACACAAGAAGGGAAAAGAAAATGTTATTGCTGATGCATTGTCTCGTCGCTATACTATGCTTTCACAACTTGACTTCAAAATATTTGGTTTGGAGACCATCAAAGATCAATATGTGCATGATGCTGATTTTAAAGATGTAATGCAGAATTGTAAAGAAGGAAGAATGTGGAACAAGTTTGTCGTTAACGATGGATTTGTGTTTCGTGCTAACAAGCTATGCATTCCAGCTAGCTCCGTTCGTCTTTTGTTGTTGCAGGAAGCACATGGAGGAGGATTAATGGGACATTTTGGCGTGAAGAAGACAGAGGACGTACTTCTACACATTTCTTTTGGCCAAAGATGAGACGGGATGTTGAGCGTTTTATTGCTCGATGCACTACATGTCAAAAAGCTAAGTCACGACTCAATCCTCATGGTTTATATATGCCTTTGCCTGTACCTAGTGTTCCTTGGGAGGATATATCTATGGACTTTGTTTTAGGTTTACCTCGAACAAAGAAGGGGAGGGATAGCATATTTGTTGTCGTGGATAGATTCTCGAAAATGGCACACTTTATACCATGTCATAAAAGCGATGATGCTGTTAATGTTGCTGATTTGTTCTTTCGTGAAATTATTCGCTTGCATGGTGTGCCAAATACTATTGTTTCAGATCGTGATACTAAATTTCTTAGCCACTTTTGGAGATGTTTATGGGCTAAGTTGGGGACTAAACTGCTTTTTAGTACTACTTGTCACCCCCAAACTGATGGACAAACTGAAGTAGTCAA
>NW_021191945.1:0-1530 GCF_002162155.2 Triticum dicoccoides | reverse complement strand
GACTTGCCGGTAACGAGATTGAACAAGGTATTGGATACCGACGATCGAATCTCGGGCAAGTGACATACCGATAGACAAAGGGAATTGAATACGGGATTGATTAAGTCCTTGACATCGTGGTTCATCCGATGAGATCATCGTGGAACATGTGGGAGCCATCATGGGTATCCAGATCCCGCTGTTGGTTATTGACCGGAGAACGTCTCGGTCATGTCTACATGTCTCCCGAACCCGTAGGGTCTACACACTTAAGGTTCGATGACGCTAGGGTTATAAAGGAAGTTTGTATGTGGTTACCGAATGTTGTTCGGAGTCCCGGATGAGATCCCGGACGTCACGAGGAGTTCCGGAATGGTCCGGAGGTAAAGATTTATATATGGGAAGTCCTATTTTGGCCACCGGAAAATGTTCGGGATTTTTCGGTATTATACCGGGAAGGTTCTAGAAGGTTCCGGAGTGGGGCCCACCTGCATGGGGGGGACCCACATGGACGTGGGTAGTGGGGGCAAGGCCCCACACCCCTGGTCAAGGCGCACCAAGATCCCCCCTTAGAAGGAATAAGATCATATCCCGAAGGGATAAGATCAAGATCCCTAAAAAGGGGGATAACAATCGGTGGGGAAGGAAATAATGAGATTTCTTTCCTCCCACCTTGGCCAACGCCCCAATGGACTTGGAGGGCAAGAAACCAGCCCCTCCACCCCTATATATAGTGGGGAGGCGCATGGGAGCTATAGACGAAGTTCTGGTGCAGCCCTCCCCCTCTCACAAGTACTCCTCCTCTCCCGCGGTGCTTGGCGAAGCCCTGCAGGATTGCCACGCTCCTCCACCACCACCATGCCGTTGTGCTGCTGCTGGATGGAGTCTTCCTCAACCTCTCCCTCTCTCCTTGCTGGATCAAGGCTTGGGAGACGTCACCGGGCTGTATGTGTGTTGAACGCGGAGGTGCCGTGCGTTCGGCACTTGATCATCGGTGATTTGAATCACGACGAGTACGACTCCATCAACCCCGTTCACTTGAACGCTTCCGCTTAGCGATCTACAAGGGTATGTAGATCTTGGTGACACGTAGGAAAATTTTGAATTTCTGCTACGTTCCCCAACAGTGGCATCATGAGCTAGGTCTATTGCGTAGATTCTTTGCACGAGTAGAACACAAAGTAGTTGTGGGCGTTGATGTTGTTCAATATGCTTACCGTTACTAGTCCAATCTTGTTTCGACGGCATTGTGGGATGAAGCGGCCCGGACCGACCTTACACGTACTCTTACGTGAGACAGGTTCCACCGATTGACATGCACTTGGTGCATAAGGTGGCTAGCGGGTGCCAGTCTCTCCCACTTTAGTCGGAACGGATTCGATGAAAAGGGTCCTTATGAAGGGTAAATAGCAATTGGCATATCACGTTGTGGTTTTGCGTAGGTAAGAAACGTTCTTGCTAGAAACCCATAGCAGCCACGTAAAACATGCAAACAACAATTAGAGGACGTCTAACTTGTTTTTGCAGGGTATGCTATGTGATGTGATATGG
>NW_021191944.1:0-974 GCF_002162155.2 Triticum dicoccoides | reverse complement strand
ATGTCCCCGTTTCTGATTTTGATTTGATGGTAGCCCAACCTCAAATCCATTTTGGAGAAGACTGAGGATCCAGCGAGCTGATCATACAGGTCGTTGATCCTAGGGAGCGGATATTTGTTCTTGATTGTGACCAAATTGACAGGTCGGTAATCTACAACCATCCGGTCCGTACCATCCTTCTTCTTGACGAAGAGGACGGGGCAAGCCCACGGAGATGAACTAGGTCGGATGAAACCCTTTTTCAAGGACTCATCGAGTTGTTTCTTAAGCTCGGCTAGTTCTAGTGGTGCCATCTTATAGGGTCTTCTAGCAATCGGAACGGTTCCTGGAATGAGGTCTATTACGAACTCAACATCCCTGTCAGGTGGAACACCTGGCAATTCCTCTGGGAAAACATCCGGAAAGTCACGGACTACCGGGACGTCCTCAAGGTCTGGCAAAGGGCTGGCGTTAAGAGAATATAACTGTTGCTTGGCTATTCGGCTCAAGACATTGACTATCTTCCCCGAAGGATGGGTAAGTTGAACAGTCCTAGAGAAGCAATCAATTTGGGCATGATGAACTGACATCCAGTCCATACCCAGAATGATATTAATATCTGAAGATTTAAGGGCTATCAAAGATGCGAGGAAAACAAGTCTGTCGACTTGGATTTCATTTCCATGGCTTACTCTAGAAGTTTGCCATTTGGATCCCGGAGTTTGAATTACCATAGAGGTTGGCATGTCACAGAATGCGATGTTATGCAAACGAGCATAATTTTCGGATATAAAAGAATGAGAGGCTCCTGTATCGAAAAGAACAGATGCCGGGTGGCAATTAACAAGAAGCGTACCAAGAACGACGTTGGGATCCTCTTGAGCTTCCTCGGCAGAGATACAGTTGACATGGCCACGTGTAGCGGTGGCCGGCTTGGCGTGGAACACTTTTCCTGTCGGCTTGCCACGGCCAACAGTTTTAGCAGATTGGTTGGG
>NW_021191943.1:0-1358 GCF_002162155.2 Triticum dicoccoides | reverse complement strand
AAAAAAAAATATTGGAATGAAAAAAGTGGCCATCCCGACCCGCACATGGGCTGGCCAAAAGGGCGCAGGGAGTAGGGAATTAAGAAGTACGGGAAGAAATGAAGAAAGAAAATCCTTTCAACCAGAATGCATGTGCAAACGTAACCAAGAACCATCTATATGTTTGAAATAAATCCTGCTGCGATGTGAATAACTCGTTCATACAAAGCACATATGCCGCATGGATGGATCGACGGAGACGGCAATCTGGCCGATGTGCGCGTCGACTCCATCAAGCTATGGGCACAAATCTGGAGCCTTCTAGTGCCGATCAAGACGGTGGAGATGGGCTACATCCTGGGCGACAGGCTCAGAAAGGTCCTCGTGGTGGCTCACCGAAAGAGAAAGATCGTCGACGAGCACCCCCATGTCCGGGTTGAGCGTCTCGTTGACAAGCCCATGAGGAAGACCATAGACACGACTCCCGTTGGCACAGTATAATAAGGATCCTATATGATGTTAAGTATGAAAAATTGCCAAATTTCTGCTTTGTTGTGGCTTGTTTTGGCATACCACATTCTGTAGCATCGGGAAGGAACTACGGAAGCATGCATTCTCCAACGACATCAAGGCGCCGGCTTTCTGGAGTACCATGCAGACTTTAGTGACTTTGTTGTTAGTTTATCCGAACTCGCTGTGTGCGAAGTTGATAAAGGCAAAGTGTTATCCTGAGGGACATATTCCAGATACGGTGTTTCCGCAGCTACTTTAGTGACTTGGCAAGGTACGTATTACACATGGTCTGGAACTTCTTAAGAAGGCGATCATTTGGCGTGTCCGCGATGGATCTAGTATTAATATTTGAAGGGATAACCGGATACCTACGGCATGGCCTAAAAATTTCAGGTAGAAGGCATAATACCAGGTTGAAGTGGGTATCCGATTTATTCATGAGCCGACGTAAGTATTGAGATGACAAGATGAATCTCTACGACCTAAGAGCATCTCCACTAGGGCCCCCAGGACACCCCCAAGCACCTTTTTTTAGCACCGGCGGATAAAAAACGTCCGAGCCAGGCTATTTTGCACCGGATTTCCCAAAAGTTAGCGCCGGCACGCCCACCCTGCACCCAGCCCGCCGGGGGGCAGCTGGGAACGCATGCATTTGCTTTTTGCATGCATTGCCCCACTTGTCAGCCCCTCTCCCTCCCCTTTCTCTTCTCCAGGCCCACCCACGTGCAAGACAGAGCACACTCCCTCTCTCCTCTCCAGGCCCACACTGCCTCTCTCCCCGGCGACGGCTACGCTCTCCATGTACTCCGGGCGGGTGAGGCCGGAGCTCGCCGTGCGCGACCGGGGCGGGCGTGGCCGGAGCTGGC
>NW_021191942.1:0-1609 GCF_002162155.2 Triticum dicoccoides | reverse complement strand
CTCGTCAGAATCACTTGCGGGTACTCAATGAGCTGACCCGACTTTAGTCACCATCTGTATAGTATGTATATATGTATAGTATATACCCGTGATCACCTCCCAAGTGATCACGGCCCGATAGTATAGCAAGGCAGACTGACAAGAATGTAGGGCCAATGATGATAAACTAGCATCCTATACTAAGCATTTAGGATTGCAGGTAAGGTATCAACAGATGTAGCGACAATGTCAGGCTATGCATCAGAATAGGATTAACGAAAGCAGTAACATGCTACACTACTCTAATGCAAGCAGTATAGAGGAGAATAGGCGATATCTGGTGATCAAGGGGGGGCTTGCCTGGTTGCTCTGGCAAGAGAGAGGGGTCGTCAACTCCGTAGATGAACTGGGCAGCAGCAGCGTCGGTCTCGTAGTCTACCGGAGAGAAGAGGGGGAAGAAACAATGAATACAATGCAAACAAATGCATATTGATGCATGACATGACAAGTAACGATGCTAGGCGTGCCCTAACGTGGTATGAGGGGGTACTGGTTAGGGGGGAAAAAAACATCCGGGGAAGTTTTCCCGGTTCCGGACGTCTGTCAGACAGATGAACCGGAGAGGAAAGTTTGCAGGTTCGATAGGTTAGGGGGGTGTGGTGGACGAACGGACTGCGTATCCGGAATCGTCTCGTCGTTCTGAGCAACTTTCATGTTGAAAATATTTTAATCCGAGTTACGGATTAAAAGATATGATTTTCTAAAGATTTTATTAATTTCTGGAATTTATTTAATTATTTAATTAATTCGAAAATGGATTTATGACGTCAGCATGACGTCGTGCTGACGTCAGCAGTCAGTGTTGACAGTTTGACCTGGTCAACCTGACATGTGGGTCCCATGGGACCCACCTGTCATACACTATTAGGTTAATTAGGGTTTAGTTAAACTAATCACTGTTTAATTAAGCTAACAGGTTAATTAGATTAATTAATTAAGGTTAATTAATTTAATTAATTAATTAATTAAATTTGTTTTTATTTTAATTATTGTTTTTATTAATTATTATTATTATTTTTATTTATTCTTATTTTTATTTTTTTAAATTAATTAATTTTAATTTTTTTTTATAAAGAAAACGTTCTGGGCGTGGGGCCCCCTGTCATAGGCCCCGGGGGGGCCTTAGCGGGTTAGCGGCAGGAGGCCGACGGGCGCCGGAGCGAGTGCTCACCCGCACGGAGTGTGGCGAGGCGAGGCCAGTGGCCAAGGCGACCGCGGTGGCCGGCCGGCGTGGGGAGACGAAGTGCGGGGCCGGCGACGAGCGAGCTCGCGGGCGGCAGAGGAGGCGCCGCCGGAGTGGGGCCGCGCGGACGGGCTGGCGTGAGGGGCGAGGCTACGGCAGCTGCAGCAATGGGAGGCGCGGGCGCGCGGGCCGGCGAGGCCGCATCGCTGGTGAGGTGAGGGAAGCGGCGTGCGGAGGCACGGTGAGGGAGGGGGGTGACGGGCTTGTCCGGAGCAGGTCCGGGCTCGGCAGCGTCGAGGCACAGGCGGGCGACGGCGATGTGAATCAGAGGAGAAGGGAGGGGACGAACGGCGAAGCTCACAGGGGGGTTCGTAGGGTCTCGGGAGC
>NW_021191941.1:0-1965 GCF_002162155.2 Triticum dicoccoides | reverse complement strand
GGTTATTTCAAAATAACACGCTTAACGAGATCTTGGTATTTGATCTGAGTCTAGCCACTGGCCTATACGCACTAACCATCTACGCGGGGACAGTTATGGGCACTCGACGTCATGGTATCAGCCGAAGCCTTCGTGACGGCAGTGACTGAGCGGCGCACGCCGGATTGGATTGGAACGCCTGCTAGGCTAGGTCTGCTTCCGGCCGCGTTCGCAACGTGCAGGTGTGCAAAGGGCGATGGGCCCAGACCCCTGCGCCATAGGATTTAGACCGGCGTGCTGACCTCTCTGTTGTGCCTAGGTAGGGCTGCGACGTGTTGATCTTCCGAGGCCGGGCATGACCCAGAAAAGTGTGTCCGGCCAAATGGGGTCGAGCGTGTTGGGTTATGTGGTGCACCCCTGCAGGGAAGTTAATCTATTCAAATAGCCGTGATCTTCGGTAACAGGACGACTTGGAGTTGTACCTTGACCTTATGACAACTAGAACCGGATACTTAATAAAACACACCCTTCCAAGTGTCAGATACAACTGGTGGTCGCTCTCTCGCAGGGCGGCGAGGGGAGGATCATCGGTTAGGATTATGCTATGCGATGATGCTTGGTGAACTTACCATCTACTCTCTTCTCCTGCTGCAAGATGGAGGTTACCAGAAGCGTAGTCTTCGATAGGACTAGCTATCCCACTCTTATTCCGGCTTTCTGCAGTTCACTCCACATATGATACCCTTATTCCATTTGATACCAATGCATACATATGTAGTGTAGCTCCTTGCTTGCGAGTACTTTGGATGAGTACTCACGGTTGCTTTTCTCCCCCTTTTTCCCTTCCTATACTCGATTGCTGCGACCAGACGTTGGAGCCCAGGAGCCAGACGCCTCCGTCAACAAAGATTACTACTACTACTCAGGAGGTGCCTACTACTACGTGCAGCCTGCTGACGACGACCAGGAGTAGTTTAGGAGGATCCCAGGCAGGAGGCATGCGCCTCTTTCGATCTGTATCCCAGTTTGTGCTAGCCTTCTTAAGGCAAACTTGTTTAACTTATGTCTGTACTCAGATATTGTTGCTTCCGCTGACTCGTCTATGATCGAGCTCTTGTATTCGAGCCCTCGAAGCCCTTGGCTTGTAATATGATGCTTGTATGACTTATTTTATATGTAGAGTTGTGTTGTGATATCTTCCCGTGAGTCCCTGATCTTGATCGTACATGTTTGCGTGTATGATTTGTGTACGATTGAATCGGGGGCATCACAAGAATCTACTGAAGAATTCATTCTAGAACATGAAGAACGTCGAGCTAATGCACCTGAAGAAAATACTGAAGAAAATGGTGCTGAAGAGAATGCTGATCAAATTCCTCAACGACAACCAGCTCATCCTTGCATTGCAAAAGAAGTGCAAGTTGAAAAGATCATCAATGACATCAAAGCGCCAGGTCCTCTCACACACTCAAAAGCTTCACATTTATCTAACTTTTGTGGTCACTATGCTTTTGTCTCTATCATAGAGCCCACTAAGGTGATGAAGCATTTCTGGAGCCTGAGTGGATCCAGGCCATGCAAGAAGAATTACATCAGTTCGAGCTCAACAATATCTGGGAACTGGTCAAACGTCCAGATCCTCGCAAGCACAATATCATTGGCACAAAGTGGATCTACCGCAACAAGCAAGATGAAAATGGCCTTGTGGTGAGGAATAAGGCACGGCTCGTAGCTCAAGGCTACACACAAGTTGAAGGAATTGATTTCGATGAAACTTTTGTACCTGTTGCTAGACTTGAGGCTATTCGCATATTACTTGCTTATGCTAACCATCATGATATCACTTTATATCAAATTGATGTGAAAAGTGCATTCCTCAATGGTAAGCTTGAGGAAGAAGTATATGTTGCTCAACCCCCAGGTTTTGAAGATCCAAAGAATCCTGACAAAGTCTTCAGACTCAACAAGGCCCTCTATGGCCTCAAG
>NW_021191940.1:0-1348 GCF_002162155.2 Triticum dicoccoides | reverse complement strand
TACATACCCTTGTAGATCGCTAAGCGGAAGCGTTCAAGTGAACGGGGTTGATGGAGTCGTACTCGTCGTGATTCAAATCACCGATGATCCTAGTGCCGAACGGACGGCACCTCCGCGTTCAACACACGTACAGCCCGGTGACGTCTCCCACGCCTTGATCCAGCAAGGAGAGAGGGAGAGGTTGAGGAAGACTCCATCCAACAGCAGCACAACGGCGTGGTGGTGGTGGAGGAGCATGGCAATCCAGCAGGGCTTCGCCAAGCACCATGGGAGAGGAGGAGTAGGAAGAGAGGTAGGGCTGTGCCAGAACTTCGTGTATAGCTCCCATGCGCCTCCCCACTATATATAGGGGTGGAGGGGCTGGTTTCTTGCCCTCCAAGTCCATTGGGGCGTTGGCCAAGGTGGGAGGAAAGAAATCTCATTATTTCCTTCCCCACCGATTGTTATCCCCCCCTTTTAGGGATCTTGATCTTATCCCTTCGGGATATGATCTTATTCCTTCTAAGGGGGGATCTTGGTGCGCCTTGACCAGGGGTGTGGGGCCTTGCACCCACTACCCACGTCCATGTGGGTCCCCCCATGCAGGTGGGCCCCACTCCGGAACCTTCTAGAACCTTCCCGGTACAATACCGAAAAATCCCGAACATTTTCCGGTGGCCAAAATAGGACTTCCCATATATAAATCTTTACCTCCGGACCATTCTGGAACTCCTCGTGACGTCCGGGATCTCATCCGGGACTCCGAACAACATTCGGTAACCACATACAAACTTCCTTTATAACCCTAGCGTCATCGAACCTTAAGTGTGTAGACCCTACGGGTTCGGGAGACATGTAGACATGACCGAGACGTTCTCCGGTCAATAACCAACAGCGGGATCTGGGTACCCATGATGGCTCCCACATGTTCCACGATGATCTCATCGGATGAACCACGATGTCAAGGACTTAATCAATCCCGTATTCAATTCCCTTTGTCTATCGGTATGTTACTTGCCCGAGATTCGATCGTCGGTATCCAATACCTTGTTCAATCTCGTTACCGGCAAGTCACTTTACTCATTCCGTAACACATCATCCCGTGATCAACTCCTTGGTCACATTGCGCATATGATGATGTCCTACCGAGTGGGCCCAGAGATACCTCTCCGTTTACACGGAGTGACAAATCCCAGTCTCGATCCGCATAAAACAATAGATACTTTCGGAGATACCTGTAGTGCACCTTTATAGTCACCCAGTTACGTTGTGATGTTTGATACACCCAAAGCACTCCTACGGTATCCAGGAGTTACACGCTCTCATGGTCGAAGGAAGAGATACTTGACATTGGCAAAGCTCTAGCAAA
>NW_021191939.1:0-834 GCF_002162155.2 Triticum dicoccoides | reverse complement strand
GATGCCTGGACGTCCGGAACGTCGCCACGCGCTGCCCCGCACCGCTCTCACTCCCTCTCCCTCGCCCTCCTCCTCTCCCCCTGCTCTCTCTCCCTCTCACCGAAGCACTGCCGCCGCCGCAGCTCGCCACCGACGCGCTCCCCGCCGTCCCCTCGCCCCTCCGTAGAGCCCCCGAGCTCCGCCGCGACCCCCTCTACCTCCTCATCGAGCCAAGCAAGACGGAGCATCCCGTGGAGCCATCGCCGTCGCCATCCTCGCCTCCGGCCGCCGTGGGTACTCGCCGTCGATTCGGGAGCTTCCGGGCATCCCCGACCTCGCCCTCGCGCTCACTGGATCCGCGGTGAGCTCCTCCACCGTTCCCCTCTCTTCTCCCTCCCGTTCCCGTGCCGTAGCGCCGCTCCCCACCACGGCCGAAGCCCCTCGCCGCCGTCCATGTCGCCGCCGCCGTCTCGGCCTGCCTCCGCCCAAACCAAGCCTCCCATCGCGCTCCTGGTGCCACGAGGGTGCCGCCGAGCCCCTCAGGTGGCCTCCCCGTGCCCCGCAGCCCATTTCCGCTCGAAGCCGAGCTCCGGCCGCCGCCCCGAGCTCCGCTCCGGCGAGCTCCGGCCGTCCCCGCTCCTCCCACCTGTCCCACCAGATGCGCGAGAGCCCGGGCTACGCCCCGGTGCTCTCAGACGCCGTCCCCGTGGCCTGTGGCGCGGACTCCGCCGCGTCCAGAGGTCGCCGGCGACGAGCCCCCGTCGCCTGAGCCCTGCCAGGTGGGGCCGGCCCGTCAGGTGATTAGCTTAGTGCTAATCACCGTTAACTAACCCCCCCCCTGACGCTGACCAGTGG
>NW_021191938.1:0-1089 GCF_002162155.2 Triticum dicoccoides | reverse complement strand
GTATTTGCACATATCGAGCATACTGTGTGTATGATTGAAATGCTTGGTATGTGTGGGATCTGACTATCTAGTTGTTTATCTTTAGTAGCCTCTCTTACCGGGAAATGTCTCCTAGTGTTACCGCTGAGCCATGGTAGCTTGCTACTGCTCTGGAACACTTAGGCTGGCCGGCATGTGTCCTTCTTCGTTCCTGTGTCTGTCCCTTCGGGGAAATGTCACGCTTTGAGTACCGGAGTCCTGTTAGCCCGCTACAGCCCGGTTTACCGGAGTCCTGCTAGCCCAGTGCTACAGCCCGGACCCACTTGATGATGACCGACACGTTCGAAGCTGGGTCATGGATGCCTGTCCCTGTAAGTCTGTGCCACTTTGGGTTTACGACTAGTCATGTCAGCCCGGGCTCTTTATCATATGGATGCTAGCGACACTATCATATACGTGAGCCAAAAGGCGCAAACGGTCCCGGGCAAAGGTAAGGCGACACCCGTGAGGATACCGTGCGTGAGGCCGCAAAGTGATATGAGGTGTTACCGGCTAGATCGATGTGACATCGAGTCGGGGTCTTGACAGCGTTGGCATCAGAGCCGGACTGCCTGTAGGTTCTCCAAGCCAAACTGGTCGATGTTGAGTCTAGAAATTCTTTAGTTATATGTAGGGGAATTGTTTGTGGGAGGGAACGTAAGGCTCTTTTTACTCCTTTATCTTATGACATTCTGATCTGAGTCAGTCCATTCTTCCACCAGGGGTTAAGGAATTAGGACCTATTCTCTCTATCAGGATCACGTGTTACTAATCAGTAGTACCTTATAAGTTTGATGGATACAAGCCTAGTTCAGTTCTACTACCACATTATGTTGTTAGAATGGATTCAGAACTTTGATATGATGATGTTGAGTGTGTATGAAATCCTTTGTCAAATGTCTCAAAATCCTTCTTGAGCATTTACAGCTGTTATGCTGCCAAAATTTCGCTAGAAATTCTAATGCCTTTGCATTACGATTGTGCTTTCAGATGGCCACTCGCGACCTCAATCAAGTGGTTCGCCTGACTCGATGCCTAGATGTACCCGGCCATACTGCCAAGTTGGTCAGG
>NW_021191937.1:0-1260 GCF_002162155.2 Triticum dicoccoides | reverse complement strand
CCTCCGTGTGCTACCTTTGTCAACACCATCTCTAACCCAGTTGGCCAGAAAAAGGCTCCCTTTGTCCAAAGACAAGAAGCGGCTAGAAAGGATGTTGAGAAGGCATTTGAAGTCCTGCCGGCACGTTTTGCAGTTGTTCATGGACCAACTAAATAATGGGATGCAGAGACCTTGTGGGAGGTGAAGGCCTGTTGTGTGATTATGCACAACATGATCGTCGAGGATGAGGATGACGTCGCTGCCGTAAGTCTTGAATTTGAGAACGTGGGTGATCCTATCAATCTTCTTGATCAGAATCCGACCACACTTAAAAAATTTGTTAAAAGACATCAACGTATCTGGCATTGAGCAACTCATGAGCAACCCAAGGAAAATCTGATCGAGCATTCATGGGCGGTTAAAGAGGGCAATAATATTTGAGCGTAATATTTGAACTTATTTAAGTACAACTACCGCTATATTTGAACATTTGAAATATAAGTCTTATGCTCCTACTCTCTCCACTCCTAAATATAAGTCTTTTTAGAGATTGCAATACGAACTACATACGGATATATATATAGACATATTTTAAAATGTAGATTCACTCATTTTGCTCCGTGTGTAGTCCGCATTGGAATCTCTAAAAATACTTATATTTAGGGACCGAGTGAGTATTTAGGAACATAGGGAATACGGAGTGCACATCAATTAATGCGCTACAGTACAAGTTGAGAATGGAATAAAAGCACGCAGCAATCAATCAATCAATCCCGTGCTTATACAACCAACCATTCTTTTGTTTTCCATTTCCAACTTCCTTCTGATGAGATCAGTACAAGGAAGGCTCAATGCTTCTCACTCTATTTTCTTTTTCCAGCGAAATCATCATCAATCATCAAAACAAAAATCCGAGAAATATGGCACAACCATACCATATTACTACTACCACATACTAAATCACACACACACACACACAGACAAACCCTTTTATTGTCGGCAAGCAAGCAGTTGATCATGGTGTAGGTGATGGAATGAAAATCCTGACAACGATCACTGTGGGGTGCACATGGGGGCTCTGCCTTGGAAGCACGCGATGAAGGCGGGAGGGATGTACCCGGTGAAGCTGTTGTAGCAGGTCCAGGCGCTATCTCCAAGGCATTTCAGGTCGCTGATCTCTAGGCCGATGCAGTGGTTCTTGCTGGGCTCCTCCTTATCCTTGGCCAAGCATTCGCCGGCGGCGGTGACGAAGCATGGCGTGAAGGTAAGCTCGTCGGTGAC
>NW_021191936.1:0-1042 GCF_002162155.2 Triticum dicoccoides | reverse complement strand
GGTTGCATCGTCGTGTCGAGTTGCTGGTCTTAGTGTCTAGGTCGTTTAGAGTTTCGAGTTCTGTTCACATTAGCCACGTCGCCGCTGCATCGTTATCCCTTCCGCTGTCCACCACCCATCCATCAATTTCCTCCACGTGCTACCCACCGTTCATTGTCATAATCATAGTTGAGATCGTTCCCATCTTCGCTTGATCCACTCTACATCTTATCTAGTTTGTTTTGGGAAAGAGGGAGAGAGAAAAAAAAGATAGAGAAAAAAAAAGTAAAAAAAAAGTCAGAGAAAAAAAAGAAAGGAAAAGAAAAAAAAGTGTGAGAAAAAAAAGAGAGGAGAAAAAAAACAAAAAATCGAATCTATCTAGAATCAATCTCGTACCTGAATTTGGATTGGAATCTGTTTTGCACACTGTTCAGTAAAACAGGTGTATCTTCCTCATACGAAGTCCGTTTTGGCTCCGTGAGTACTCAAATTGAAGCTAGAAACGAGCCGCATCTAAATAGTTGCAGAAGCTAGTTCAATATTTGATACCTCAAAATCGGCTTCTAAATAGGTCTTTTTGCCCTCTGAAGTTCGTGAACACAGCTTGTTCCAATTTTTCAGGCCAGTTTTAGAATTCTTTGACTCCTCATATCAACTCGGAATTGAGTGATTCTTTTTGCATTGGAAAGCTTGAGTTAGTAGCATTCTTTGAAAGAATTTATCAGAAAATTGTCTCAAACTTTTCAAGAGGAAAGTTGGAGAGAGAGTTGTTGTATATCCTGCTTGGCAGTTGTTTTTCATCATTATCTTCACTGCCGTTGTGATCTTCACTTATATCTTGCTGTCAAGAGCTACTTAGTATCCTTCATTGATGCTAGTTGTGCTACGCCGTGACCTCATTAGTGTTCTAGGCTCGCGTCTCTAGTCCGGTCTAGCCTAGGACCAGCACATTACCGTCGTTGAGCGTTTATTCAACATTGCATCTTTGAATTGATTATTGCTAATCTTTTGCTACCATATATAGCCAACCCAGCTCCACATATTTCTACACCGTGTATACGTA
>NW_021191935.1:0-797 GCF_002162155.2 Triticum dicoccoides | reverse complement strand
CGACGACGTCCGCCTCGACTCGCCTTACGCTAAGACAGGGTGGCAGTGGTGTCACGTGCTCGTCTCGGCGTCTGTCGTCGCTACCGCGACGACGTCCGCCTCGACTCGTGTTATGCTAAGACAGGGTGGGAATGGTGTCACGTGCTCGTCTCGGCATCCGTCGTCACTACCGCGACGACGTCCGCCTCGACTCGCGTTACGCTAAGACAAGGTAGGAATGGTGTCACGTGCTCGTCTCGGCGTCCGTCGTCGCTACCGCGACGACGTCCACCTCGACTCACGTTACGCTAAGACAGGGTGGGAATGGTGTCACGTGCTCGTCTCGGCGTCCGTCGTTGCTACCGCGACGACGTCTGCCTCGACTCGCGTTACGCTAAGATAGGATGGAAATGGTGTCACGTGCTCGTCTCGGCATTCGTCGTTGCTACCGCGACGACGTCCGCCTCGACTCGCGTTACGCTAAGACAGGGTGGGAGTGGTGTCACGTGCTCGTCTCGGCTTCCGTCGTCGCTACTGCGATGACGTCCGCCTCGACTCGCGTTACGCTAAGACAGGGTGGACGTGGTGTCACGTGCTCGTCTCGGCGTCCGTCGTCGCTACCGCGACGACGTCCGCCTCGACTCGCGTTACGCTAAGACAGGGTGGGAGTGGTGTCACGTGCTCGTCTCGGCGTTCGTCGTCACTACCGCGACGACGTCCCCCTCGACTCGCGTTACGCTAAGACAGGGTGGGAATGGTGTCACGTGCTCGTCTCGGCGTCCGTCGTCGCTACCGCGACGACGTCCGCCTCGACTCGC
>NW_021191934.1:0-1294 GCF_002162155.2 Triticum dicoccoides | reverse complement strand
GCCAATTCTGACGCAATTCGTGGACTATTACTCATAATTTATGGGTCCCGAAGCGATTCCATAGTGGTTGAACCCTAAGGTCCGTTTACGTGTCGGTCATCAACACTCACAGTTTTGGCCGATTCTGGCCCGTTTCATGGACTATTACTCACCATTTTGGGGCCCCGAAGTGATTTCCACGGTTGTTTGACCCCATGGTGCGCTTACGTGTCGATCATCAACAAGCGCACTTTGGGCCGATTATGGCCCATTTCTTGCATTATTACTTAGTTTTGGGGTCCCGGAGTGATTTCCACGATTGACGAACTCCGGGGTGCGTTTACGTGTCGGTCATAAACACTCACAATTTTGGCCAATTCTCATCCGTTTCGTGCACTATTACTCACCGTTTGGGCGTCCCAGAGCGATTTCCACGATTGACAATCCCCGGTGTGCGTTTGCGTGTCTGTCGTCAACACTCACAGTTTTGGCCAATTCTGACGCGATTCGTGGGCTATTACTCACCATTTAGGGGTCCCAAAGCGATTTCCATAATTGTTGAACCCTAAGGTGCGTTTAGGTGTCGGTCATCAACACTCACTGTCTTGGGGCCCCGGTGTGATTTCAACGATTAACGAACGGCGGGGTGCGTTTACATGTCGGTCATCAATACTAGTAGTTTTGGCCAATTCTGGCCCGTTTCATGGACAATTACTCATTGTTTTGGGGCCCCGAAATAATTTCCACGATTAACGAACCCCTGGGTGCGCCTACGTCTTGGTTATGAACACTCACAGTTTTGGCCAATTCTAACGCATTTTGTGGACTTTTAGTCACCGTTTTCTAGTCCTGAAGTGATTTCCATAGTGGTTGATCCCCAAGGCGCACTTACGTGTTAGTCATCAACACTCACAGTTTTGCCTGATTCTGCCTGTTTCATGGACTATTACTCACTGTTTTGGGGCCCCAGAGTGATTTCCACGGTTAACGAACTGCAGGGTGCATTTACGTGTCGGTCATCAACACTCGCAGTTTTGGCCGATTCTGGCCCGTTTCTTGGACTATTACTCTGTTTTTGGGTCCAAGCGTGATTTTCATGATTTACGAACCCCGTGGTGCGTTTACGTGTCGGTCAATGACACTCACAATTTTGGCCAATTTCTGGTCCGTTTTGTGTACTATTGATCACCGTTTTGGAGTCCCAGAGCGATTTCCACGATTTACAATCCCCGAGGTGCGTTTGTGTCTCTGTCGTCAACACTCACAATTTTGGCCAATTCTGACGCAATTCGTGGACTATTACTCATAATTTATG
>NW_021191933.1:0-1690 GCF_002162155.2 Triticum dicoccoides | reverse complement strand
CTTCCGGGCATGAAGTATTCTTCCGTCTCTTTGAGTCTGGGTGAAGCTTTCCGCAAGATGTCATGGCGCTTCTCCATGCATCCCGGCCAACCACTGGTTTCTCCAGGGTGCCCGTCAACCATCCTTCACCCAGTAGTGTGTATTGAATTCTTGTCTCGAGTCTTGAAGTCTTGAGGCCTTGAAGATGCAGTCCTTGCAGATGCCATCATGGAGCTGTCGTCATTGACGTAGAGTCCTCCTTCTTCACACCACTCTCGTGCACTCATACCAACCCCGTCTACTATAGCGTAGCATTAAAGTAAATGACGTCCCGGGCTTGGTAACAGGGTGATGGGTTCCTACCTCATGCATACTAATCAACTACAAGAATTCAATATCACTACTGAAGGGTGGTTGCAAAGATGCCACTAAATGCAATAAAACATAGGTATGAAAGCATGGTCAAAGTGAACTTGCCTTGTTGACGATCTTTGAAAGCTAGGGACTCGTGGTAGCAAGCTTCACACTCCGGAAATTCTACCGAGACAAACAACAATCAAAATAAGCATACAACATATGATCACTTAGCATAACAGCATATCAACATAGCTCATGAAACAATTGAATCAAAACCCAAAGAAAACTCGAAAAAAAAATCCAAATCAATCTTCTCACCACATCAAACAACAATCAAGAAATAGTTTTGCACAACAAAAATTTTCTTAACAGAACCTAAGCATGGGTTTTTGCTAATTAACGGAAAAGAATTCATCAAGCAACTAGGAGCAAAAAGAATCACATTAAAAGCTATTATAAAACTCCTATTATGCCTAAAACAATCCCTAGCAAGAAAAACAAAATAAAAGTTTTATTTATTGCAAATAAAAGTTCCTGATCTAAAGTTACAGAAACTAACCTAAAATAAACTATCACATCATAAAAATAAAATTATTTGCTATATGAAACAATAGGAAAACAGTAGCTAGTTAAATAAATAGGAACAACATGATTCTGATTAAACTAATTTCTTTTATTAGATCTAAAATACCTAAATAAATTCCTACGGTTAGGCAAGGTCAAAACAAGGTTGTGACAAAAAGAATCACTAAAAATAATATTTCTAACTCATTTTATAGCAGAATTACTAATCTGTCTAAAACTAAAATAAAGAAATTTTAAATAATTTTAACATGACTAAACATATTTTCTACAGAAACTACAACAAATTTGCAAACCAACAAAAAAAAGAATCACTTAAAAATATTAAGTAGATTAAAAGATATGAATTTTTCAAAACTGAAACTATTCTGTTAAAAACAGAAACGAAAAAATATAATTAAAAAGAAAAAATCGGGCTAACGGGCCTATCTAACGCACCGGGCGTTAAATAACTAAAACGTGCACGCGGTCTAAATCGCTTCGGGCCGGTCCTAACTAAACCGGAATAAACCGGAACTAAAACCGGTTCACATATAATAAACCTACCGCTTCGCGATCTAATCTCGACCCTACGATCTAAATCGAACGGCGACGGGGATCTCCGGCGACTTACCGCGGGGTCGACGGCGACGGCGGCTCGGGCGACGACGGCTCCGGTGGCTCCGGTGGTCGGGGACGTCGGCGGAGGTGTCGGGAGGGTGCGGCGGAGCAAGGGGGGGCTCGGGGTGGAGTCGGGTGAGCTCGGGGAGGTTCGAGGCGACCGGTGGGGCGG
>NW_021191932.1:0-1229 GCF_002162155.2 Triticum dicoccoides | reverse complement strand
CTTAGGTCTAGACTTGGGTTTCTTCTCTTGAGCAGCAACTTGCTTGCCGTTCTTTTTGAAGTTCCCCTTTTTCTTCCCTTTGCCCTTTTTCTTGAAACTAGTGGTCTTGTTAACCATCAACACTTGATGCTCCTTCTTGATTTCTACCTCCGCAGCTTTTAGCATTGCGAAGAGCTCGGGAATAGTCTTGTTCATCCCTTGCATATTATAGTTCATCACGAAGCTCTTGTAGCTTGGTGGCAGTGATTGGAGAATTCTGTCAATGACGCAATCATCTGGAAGATTAACTCCCAATTGAATCAAGTGATTATTATACCCAGACATTTTGAGTATATGCTCACTGACAGAACTGTTCTCTTCCATCTTGCAGCTATAGAACTTATTGGAGACTTCATATCTCTCAATCCGGGCATTTGCTTGAAATATTAACTTCAACTCCTGGAACATATCATATGCTCCATGACGTTCAAAACGTCGTTGAAGTCCCGATTCTAAGCCGTAAAGCATGGCACACTGAACTATCGAGTAGTCATCAGCTTTGCTCTGCCAGACGTTCATAACATCTGGCGTTGCTCCAGCAACAGGCCTGGCACCCAGCGGTGCTTCCAGGACGTAATTCTTCTGTGCAGCAATGAGGATAATCCTCAAGTTACGGACCCAGTCCGTGTAATTGCTACCATCATCTTTCAACTTTGCTTTCTCAAGGAACGCATTAAAATTTAACGGAACAACAGCACGAGCCATCTATCTACAATCAACATAAACAAGCAAGATACTATCACGGACTAAGTTAATGATAAATTTTAAGTTCAATTAATCATATTATTAAAGAACTCCCACTTAGATAGACATCCCTCTAATCCTCTAAGTGATCACGTGATCCAAATCAACTAAACCATGTCCGATCATCACGTGAGATGGAGTAGTTTCATCGGTGAACATCATTATGTTGATCATATCTACTATATGATTCACGCTCGACCTTTCGGTCTCCGTGTTCCGAGGCCATATCTGCATATGCTAGGCTCGTCAAGTTTAACCTGAGTATTCTGCGTGCGCAACTGTTTTGCACCCGTTGTATTTGAACGTAGAGCCTATCACACCCGATCATCACGTGGTGTCTCAGCACGAAGAACTTTTGCAACGGTGCATACTCAGGGAGAACACTTCTTGATAATTTAGTGAGAGATCATCTTATAATGCTACCGTCAATCAAAGCAAGATAAGAT
>NW_021191931.1:0-1265 GCF_002162155.2 Triticum dicoccoides | reverse complement strand
GTTCCTGCTAGCATTACACTAATTGTGTCGTGCAACTCTAGCAATGATAATACTAACCAAACTGTCCTTTTGAAATGCTTTCTTTTCATGGTTCTTAATCATTTTCATTTATATATTGTTGGCACATGCCCGACCTTGATGTCACAGCCCCCGAGTACTTTTTGGTGATGCGCACATACAAGCTTGTTGTGGTTGATTACCTTTCGGTGGATCGACCATATACAGTGAGATGCACGTACATGACCCACATATCGTGGTTAACTCTAACATATGTACAAGTTCCCATGTTCCCATCAATAAGCAATACAACTAAAGCACCAACTGTCACCATATTGTTACATGATATTGATTCTCCGCGAAACATCTATAAGTACATTATGGCTTCTCCCTTCCGTGTTTCATATCACAGTCAAATACAAGCTTCTAACTATATGATGTAAATGCCGACGAAGTAGCACTTTGCTTGCCATACGAAGTTTCTGGGCAATGCAAAATGTTGGAATGAGCATGGGGGGTATTGGGAATTTGATATCCTGATAGTTGGAGATATGAAGTTGTTCTTCCAGCACAATGCGTACCTTTACGGAATCGGTTCAAGCGTAAACTTCTAGCCGCTTTGGATGGTCTTTTGCAGACAGACTTGAATGAAGTCTGACCAATGTGCTACTATATGCACATAAAGAGAATCTGGTGGTGCACTCGACTAGATGATGAGACCAATCTGTGATCAGTTGACACTGAATGTGCATGGGGCTTTTCTCTACTCGTCATACTAGGGTGGATTGGGGTTTCTCGTGCAAGAAATAGAAGGCACAGTTAGAGGCCCCTAAGCAGTGCATCTAGTGAACTTCGAGCTGAAGTTGGTCTTTAGATCTGTACGGGGACGCAATGTATAGCATTTCCAGCTTAGTTTGCTGAGAATTAAAGAGCACAACTCTTTTTCAATACTTGTTCATTTCCATCTAACCCTCTTTAGTTCAAAGAACACAAGACAAATATGGCTTGAAACTAGTGATGGAAGTTGGGAGTGCGGCGTTTCTGCTCCCGAGCTCATCTGCACTCCCTCTAACGAAAAAAAAATCAAAACAAATACTAAAAGAATCAAAAAATTCCAAAAAACTTTTGTGTGGTAGATAAGTTTACGCGTGAGGTGCGCTCCAAGTTTCAACTAATTTGGACATCTGAGCAACTCTCAGCAAAAAAGACAAATTCAGGGTTTGTAAAAAAGTTTACTGTTCACACATTGTTCTGACCCGATTTGTTTT
>NW_021191930.1:0-2064 GCF_002162155.2 Triticum dicoccoides | reverse complement strand
GAAACACCAAAACTTTAGTTCATGGAGGGAAGAGAGGAGCTACATGCCATACTCTTTCTCCTTGCTAAAGCACTCCATCCCTTTGGACGATATCCCCTGAAGTTCCATCTTGGTGAGGGAGGAAAAGAGGAATCTGCAGATGGGTGCAGCAAAAATTCATGCGACCTCCTCCGTGCAGAAATCTCGTAATGTGGATTAGACAAGTTGTGTTTGCTGGTCTTCTACTTCAATATCCTCCAAAGCCCATCTGGGGTTGTGATCCCAACCAGCAAAGAGCCTAGGGGTGTGAATGCCTTTCAATTTGTTGAGCTGGCCACCGGTGGTAAGGAGAGTCTGCAAGCCCTGACATTCTACCAACTATTTTATGTTTTTACATTCCATTATTTCCAACTTGGAGAGCCTTGGGAGGTGGGGAATGAGCTCTGTCAACTCCTTCTCACTATTACCATGTAAGCTACCGACCTTCATATACTTAATAGGTAGCTGCCATTCCAAATCACCCTAAGATCCTACAGCTCCAACCAAACCAACTAAAAATTCTATAGTCAATGTTTTCAAAGAGGTTAGCACCAGAAGGTGCTTCAACGCCAGAGGTGGGCAATTCATTATTTTCAACTTGTCAAGACATGTTCCTTTGTCGAAAATTACCACTTGATCTAAGCTATGCAGATCACCTTTTCCCATAATAAAAAAATTCTACTGCACCATTTTGAGTGCATAGACTCTAGCAACTTTACATTTTCTATCGTGACAGAACATGGTCTTTTGATCCAGGAGATTGGAATCACTGGTAAGAATTCTAGACAGTCGCATATCTCAAACTCTTGTAGCTTGGGGAAACAATGTTGTTCGAGAAAGCGGTATGCAACAAAAAAATACATATGTCCAATTAATTAAGTACACTAATAGTAATAATTACACATGATTAATTTAGGTATTTTTGTCTGAATAAATTATTATTCTGTCCTACAAACCATCACCACATGGTGGAATACAAACATATCATCCATGCTGACCGCTTGGCTCAACAATCATCACCCATCGTATATTCTTCTTCATCACTCATGTAAGCAAGATCATTAGCATGTGAATATTATGTTGATTCCACTCTTATGTGGTGGGACATAGGAGATAACTATCACGTGAGAGGATATGGATTAGTAGAACAATAGGAGCAGAACAAAGACACAACTTTTAAAAAGTGTCGACTCGCTGCCCGAACATCGTCGCTGATCTCATCTCATCATTATATGCACACGATGCATCCATGACCTGCACCAAAGAATATGCCCCGTGGACTCGATTATGATGCTGATGATGACAGTGGGATCGAGAAATCCTGACGTCAGCCCACAGTTAGGCAGCAATGGATGGTTTCAATTCTTTTCTGTTACAATTGGAAAGAAAATGATTGGCAGGAGCGTTCTTCTAGATTAGCTAGCAAGCTTTTATGCCTTGGACAATGTCTAGCGACTGGCTTGGCATTGATGTCAATGCGTTCATTACCTATGACCTCTGGATGCCATGATAAATGCACCATAGTGAGACACGTACACCTTTTTCTTGCTAGCCGGACACAACTAACATTTTTAGAGATTAGCCGATCGATAGCCGGACACAAGTAACATTTTTTGTAAGAATGACTTTACTATGGATAATTGAGTTTGGTTGGTGTTATAATTTGCGCTCTCATATATGAAAATTTGTCGTAGCGCCTATAAATCATCCTTAACAAGAAAAAATATGAAAAAATTGAAGAAATTAAACAATGGAGTTGTGTAAAAAACATCATTTAAATTTGTAAAGGAAGACTTAATTGTTAGCGTTATTCAAATATTGCTCACCAAATTCAAAAAAAATCACAAAAAACTCAAATATGGTTCTTCAAATTCAAACAAAGATCACCGAATTCAAAAATATATTTCAGCAAAATTCATACTAAAGTTTGCGATATTCAAAATATTTCACCAAATTGAAATATTTTGCATGATATTCCAAAACAATTCATGACATTTGAAATTGTTCATGCAAGTTCTACTATAGTTCACACAATCCAATAAATGT
>NW_021191929.1:0-2712 GCF_002162155.2 Triticum dicoccoides | reverse complement strand
AACACATGTTCCCGTTTTAAAAAAATGTTCACAAATTCAAATAATGTTAATGTTTTTATAAAAAGTTGGTGTTTTCAGAAAAAGTTGATGGATTTTAAACGATGTTCCCTTAAGTATTTTTGTGTTTTTTCGAAAGTGTACATAATTTTCAGCAAAAAATTGTTTAGGATTTAAAAAATTGTTCACGTTTCCTAGAATATTCATAAACGTCATACCTTAAAATCCCCTCGATTGAAAGGATTGAAAGAGTTGATTGAATAACTCATAGGCCTTCTTTGACTTACGATGATGTAACTAAACTCTTAAATGCCCCCGATCAACGATGGGCAAATAGCGGATGGATCCCTTCACACGCGGCGAAACCGAGAGGCTATATATTCCTTTTTCATGTGCACAAAGAGTTTTGCTTGCACATATAATTCTCACATACTTTAAATACATACTATTTTAGCTTTCGCCAAATTTTTCATCTGTTCACCACGAAAAATGTTTTTTTCTATCCGAGGTGGTACTAAATTCTTATGTGTTACGTAATTCTTATGCATTCATCCGCTAGAAGAAAAAAAAGTATTTCCAGAATTTCGTAGTGTGGGCTGCCCACTGTGGCCCAGCGAAGCCAGCTGACTTATTTTTCTGCCCACACAGATGGGAGAATTCTATTTTTCGGGCAGAGCGAAAAATAATCGGAGCTTCGCACAGAACAACTAATAATGGGCTGGCTCATTTTTCTTTGTTTCTGTTTTTACTTCTATTTTTATTCTCCTTCTCTTATCACTTTTTACAATTCTAACTTTATTTTTCTTATAGAATTTATTTCATAAATTCAAAATTCTCAGAAAACGTTCAGAATAAAAAAAAATTATAGAAAATGTTCAGAATTCCAAAATTTTGTTGCTATGTTTAAAAATATTCGGAACTTCAAAAATGTTTCCCATTTTTTCAAAAGATTTTATTGTTTTTAAAAATTATTTGAGATTTCTAAAAATAAAAAGGCATTTTAAAAAATGCTCAAAATTCGTACAGTATTCTATTTTAGTGCAATTTTGACAATTACAAATAATGTTAAAAGACGCACATTTTTGGAAATGTTGTGAATTTACAACACATGTTCCCGTTCTAAAAAAATGTTCACAAATTCAAATAACTTTCATGTTTTTTAAAAAAAGTTGCTGTTGTCAAAAAATATTTATGAATTTTAAAAGGTGATCCTGTTTCTAATTTTGTTCACATTTTTCTAGAAGTGTACATAATTTAAAAAAATATTCAGGATTTAAATAATGGTTCATGTTTCCTACAATATTCAGAAACTTCATATCTTAAAATCCCCTCGACTGAAAGGAAAAGTAGATTGAATAATTCATGGGCCTTCTGTGGCGTACGATGACGTAACAAAACTCTTAAATGCCCTCGATCAATGAATGGAAAGATAATGAATTGATTACTTCACACCCGGCAAAACCGGGAAGCTAAATGTTCCCTTTTCACGTGCAGACAAGGTTTTGCTTGCACATATAATCCTCACTAACTTTAAATGCATAATTTTTTTCTCCCGTTGCAACGCACGGGCATATGTGCTAGTTTTCATAATACAATGTTTTGATGTGCTTTTTGGCAGTATGATTTTATGATATCTGCCAATCAACCCATACGTGGAAAAAAAATTCTACGTTGGTGGACGCATGTACTATATTAGTGCTACAGTGCACATGTTGGCGCTTCTTTGTTAGCTGGGAGGGTGTAAAGGACAGATGTGTTTCTGCAGAATGGTTGTTTCCAATTAATTTGAGAAGTTGTTGATCTAGTCAAAATCATGAACCAAATCCAAAATTAAATACCTCAACTGAATGAGAGAGCTACGTGAGAAATCATTGACCTAGGAGGAATCGAGAACCGGCGAACTCCTCAATTGAACGGGAGAGCTCCAAAATTAGGCAGCGTAGTGCATTAGATAAATTAAAGAGAGAGCCCCTTAAATCATTGACCCGGTCAAAATCGATGACTCAATTTCAAATTGGAGATCTCAATTGAATGTGTAACACCTCAGTTGAATGGGAGGGCTCTAAAAATTAGGGAGCATGGTGTATTAGATGATAAAAGAATTGAAGAGAGAGCCCCTTAAATCATTGCCCTGGTCAAAATCAGTGATCCAATTCCAAATTGAAGACCTCAATTGAGTGTAAGGCCTTAAAGATTAGGGAGCATTGTGTATTAGATATATTCTAAATTGAATACCTGAATTAATTGTGACACTGAAAAAATTACGAAGCATAGTGTATAGTATAAAAAAATTGAATGAGAGAGCTTTCAGAAAGAAGAAGATTAAATGTTTCGTCGTTGATCTTTCTTATGTTCCTAGGTGCATTGTTTTAGGTTATGCCCTCATATGCAGAGATGGAAATTCACACATTTTGCATCCAGCTTTCAATGAGAATAAATTGAATTTTGTTTTGAAGCTTGCCGTTGAATCAAGAATATATCTCCGAAAGCTGCTTCTTTTTTGCAAGAAAAAAAAGCTGATTTAAGCATCATTGTAATTCAAAACCTACAGAGTATTTATTTTTGCATTTATTTGAAGATGAGAGTATACTGACTTCAATATCGAGTGTCGATCCATTGTTTTCTGCAGGTAAGTATTATTTTTTATTTCCTAAAAAGGATATGAATATCATTTGATCTGTTATTGACTGAGGATCAGCATCTTGTACAGTATGA
>NW_021191928.1:0-1839 GCF_002162155.2 Triticum dicoccoides | reverse complement strand
GAGACTACGGTCGAATGCTTGTATTCGGCTGTAGTCTTAGAAACGTGTGTTTTTTCCTTTTTCACTCGGAAGTGAATTATATTTGACATTTAGTCGATTGGTTCTTCGCAGAACTCTTGTGATCTTGTGGCTCGCTACTCTGAGCTGGAAAACAAGCACACTCAACTCGAGCTGAGCCTGAAGCTGGTTCAGGAGAAGCTGACAAAGGCAAAGGAGGAGACCGAAGGTATGTTTGGTGAGATCCTGACGACTGCTTTTCCCCTTGCTTGTTTCAAAATCTGATCTTGCTGTAACTTGAAGGTAAGGTAAGGGAGGCCCAACACAAGAAAGACCTCGAACTAGCTGAGAAGATCAAGCTTGCTGACGAGAAGTTAGCTTCAGTCACCAAGCTTGAACAAGACAATACCAATCTGAAAGCTGCTCTTGGGATCGCCAACAAGGAGGTCAGTCGACTGAAAACTGATAAAGCTGCCCTAACCGACCAAGTCAGCAAATTGACTGGGAAGAAAACTGATCTAGAGGCCTTCCTGAGTGGTCTTGCCAAGAAGCTGTTTCTTATGCTTGAAGGTAAACCTCTATGCTTGGCAAACATTTCCAATTGTGGTTTTTCCATTCGACCATCCCCTTGACTTAGTGATCATCCTTGCAGAATTTTGTCAAAACTTTGAAGAAGAAACTAGCCGGCTGGAGCCAAACCTCGACCCCGTCAATTCTCCGGTGAACGACGAAGTTGCCATGGATGTTTTCCGACTGGAGTCTCGTGTTGCAGCTGTCGTGGACTATCTCGCAAGGCTGAAGGCCGCCACATCTCGCATCGACTCGACGCTCTGGCCTAAGGAGACACTTCAGAATGACCTTGAGTCGCTGATGGCTCGCTTGAACACGATCCCTGGTCGAGTGCAAGAATGGAAGAAGTCCTCGGCTCGGTGTGGTGCAGATGTCGCTCTGTGTCTGGCCCGAGTCCACTGTAAAGATGCGCGAGAAGAGAAGCTGGCGGCTCTTCGGGTGGCCAACACCAAGAAACACGACTTCAGGTCCTTTATGGAAACTTTCCTTGCAGCTGCCACTCGGATCGCCGACGGAATTGACCTTGATGAATTCGTTGCACCTTCCAGCCCTCCACAGGAGGGGTAAAAAACTTCTTCTGGCTCGATGCTTTAAATTTGCCTCGGTATGCCGAGTGGAATTGTAACCGATAAACCTTAACAGGCTTACGCCTGAGCACTTTCGGTTCCTTTAGATATCGATTCAAACTTGAATTTGGTGCTTGAACATGATTGCCTTTGGATCGAAATGTATTTTGCAGGTTCAAAGCAAGGCTTTAGTCCACTTAGGCGAGCACTGGGCTGCGGCTAAGCCTCCGAGTGGAAGCCCGGCTTACCACTCGGTAGGATTTCTATAACTTAGGCGAGCACCGGGCCGCAGCTAAGCCCCCGAGTGAGAGGTTTACTCTTCACTCGATAGGATTTTGATAACTTAGGCTAGCACTGGGCTGCAGCTAAGCCTCCGAGTGAGAGGGTCGCTCTTCACTCGGTAGGATTTTTGTAACTTAGGCGAGCACAGGGCTGCAGCTAAGCCTCCGAGTGAGAGGGTTGCTCTTCACTCGGTAGGATTTTTATAACTTAGGCGAGTGCTTGGACTGCAGCTAAGCCCCCGAGTGAGAGGGTTGCTCCTCACTCGGTAGGATTTTTATAACTTAGGTGAGTGCTTGGACTGCAGCTAAGCCCCCGAGTGAGAGGGTTGCTCCTCACTCGGTAGGATTTTTATAACTTAGGCGAGTGCTTGGACTGCAGCTAAGCCCCCGAGTGAGAGGGTTGCTCCTCACTCGGTAGGATTTTT
>NW_021191927.1:0-2407 GCF_002162155.2 Triticum dicoccoides | reverse complement strand
ATTCTCCCTCTCCTTTTCAGTTTCGCAGCGTCTCCGTGCATCAGCAATGGTCCGACCAAGATCATCAACGGTCTCATCACGTGCCTCTTCTTCACCTTCACCTTCCCCTTCACCTTCCCCTTCACCTTCAGCATCCTCCATGAAAGTATCACCGAAATGAGCAAGATAGCTTTCATCGATGAAATCATCCCCTTCTTCATCTTCTTCCATTATAACCCCTCTTTCTCCATGCTTGGTCCAACAATTATAGCTTGGCATGAAACCGTGCCGAAGCAGGTGCAGGTGAACTTCTCTTGAGGAAGAGTAACCCTTCTGATTCTTACATTCAACACATGGACAGATAACAAAACCCTTCTACTTGTTCGCATTAGCCACTACGAGGAAATCTTTCAAACCCGTAGTGAACTCGCGGGAGAGTCGGTTACCGTACATCCATTGCCGATTCATCTGCATTATTATAATATAAAATATATAATTAACCATCATGCATTTGTTAAACTAACTAGCTATAAACAATAGAAATTAAACAATGAACAACACACATGCATATTTTATCAATGACACACATGCATGAAAGGTTCAAGTTGCTAACCGCGATCGAGGAGGAAAAAATAAATGAGGAACCTCAAGTGTGGCTCCAACACTTCATATCATGTTTGTTTCACCCTCTTGGGGCATTTCATCAAACACCTTGTGTGCATAAGAGGAACAAAAAGCAAACCTACACCCCCTTGTGAAGCTTGTGAAGAGAAGTGGCACCAAATGACTAAGTGAGCGTGCTGAACTGGTATATATAGGGGAGGAGCTTTAGTCGCGGTTGGCCTGGCCAACCGCGACTAAAGGCCTTTGGGCACCTTTAGTCGTGGTTGGCCTGGCCAACCGCGACTAAAGCCCATCACGTGCACCAGCTGGCCACCGAGCGCCCTGGGCCCAGGCCTTTGGTCGCGGTTCGTCTGCCGAACCGCGACTAAAGACTTCATTAGTCGCGGTTCCTACAGTTTCGCGACTAATGGGGCTGGACGGAAGCCTCTTTTTCTACCAGTGAAGTTTACATGATAGCTAAGAAGAAGCACAGGTGACAACTTTACGAATGTTATTGTTCTTCATGCTAGTAAATTATCAGAAAAGGTTTCTAGACATTCTTCTCTTTTAGAAGTATTATATAAGGAAAATGAGTCAGTCATACATAACTAATATGCTGCTTATATGTATTCTTGCACTTTCATGTTCCTTTCCCTTATAAAACATCATTTTGAATATTAAACATTCCTTCCACTAAAACCATTTAATCAAGAAAAAGTGGGCTTCACTCATTACTCGTTATAGAAAAAGTACTATCGTATCACATAAAAAAATTGTTAAATATTGTTGCAGTCATTTGCATCTTTTAACGAGGTCAATAACCGCCATTCTGTGATCTAGCATTGAGATATCTTACACTAAAACCAACGTGCTCTCGGTCAATAAAAGTATCTACACAAGTTCGAGGATGACAACAAAGTGTAGTCTGTAGAAAGGAAATGGTTTTCAGGTTGTTACCTTGGCGAATAGACTGGTTAGGGTCTGACACGCCTCCATCGCCTCCATCCCTTAATGACTGAACATGACGACTTTTCTTCTTGGAGGTTCTAGAAGGGGCAGATGGTTGGAATGCAGCACCGGCTGAATTTACCGGGTGAATAGTGGATAGCGATGGTGTTGTTGAGGCATTAAAGCCGACAATGGGCAAATGTGTGGATCCCATCGGCCTCCCTTTGGACAAACAGCGCAGTTGCAGTGTTCTTGAAAGAGACAGTGCCATCAAAGGTGAGTAAACCCCGGGTTTTGGAACCTGATAGATGCATGCGAATACAAATTATTAGTTCACAGAGACAAGACACAAGTACTTTATGGCCTAATTCATGACCTTCCTCGGTAAGTTTGAACATCCAAGATGCTCTTGACCAAAACAGATAACGTGTGCGATTACTCCTATGACGCAGGTACGTAAAAAAGTACCAACGCAAATGATTCTACGCTTTCACAACTAACACATGCAGCCAAAAAGAGAAGATGGCAGGCAAAGTAATAGAGTGGCTAGATCACCAGGTTAGAGATAGGGGAAAAAACAGCAACTACCATTCCCAGTGCAATACTACTGCTGACAGTGCATTATGACAGCAGGTGTTTATGATCAACACGACCGAAATGACACCCGACTCCCTCACCCAAAGTAGTGGAAAACATAATTTCTGCTGAAGTAGCATGATATTTGCGACCAATCTGATTTGCTTCTATGTATTTTATTGAAGAAGAAAATCTTCACCAGTACCAACCAGAATGTTGGAATGAAACAGAAAGAAAAACTGTGTTGGTCATTGCCATAGCTGCAAGTCAATGAATTCTAAGATATTCTCCGACTCAAGAG
>NW_021191926.1:0-1492 GCF_002162155.2 Triticum dicoccoides | reverse complement strand
TTTTTTTTTAATAGGAGCAGTGACATTCTTCACGGTCATGATAGCAAGGCATGTCAGAGAGTACCAAGTCAGTTATGTCGGCAACAACATCAGTACCAAGGCGAGGGACAAGGAGAACCATTTTCCTGCTCGTTGAAACGAGGCGGACCAATAGGCAAAGTTCTCGTCCATCGGTGGTTACCGGGATGTCACCAACAATAGTAACAGGGTGTTACTGACAGCATTGTACAACGAGGTGTTTACATAAGCAGGAGAATGTTACTGATTAGATCATATAGATCACAAGAAACGTTAAACCAACCAATGGAAAGGGAAATATGATTATCAGATTTAAACAGAAAAATGGAAAGGAAAATGTGTTTAAACACATATTTCAAGGGTATATCCTTCCCAAGGACAAGCAGAGTATGATATCCATGACAGGATATAATGTAGAAAACCCTTTTAGGTAAGGGGAGAGAAATTTCATGACATTACCCATACAACGGTGTTCGGATAATTGAGCAAGAAACATTTAGCATTGGGCTTCGGATGTTCTTGTTGAAAATCAGAGTATCGCAGACATGCTTCGAGATAGCATTGACATGGCCTTCAGGTGAAGATCAGACTTTGGAATCACGAAGCATCCATCTGGAATAACTTGTAGAATCGGTATTACAATTCCCTCATGGATGAATGGATAACCCTGCTGAAAAGGAATCTATAATGATAGGTCCTCCAGCCGGGGGGGGGGTGCTAGGTATGACATCATGTTACCGGGTCATCAAAGGATCAACATCATGACTCTTGGAAAGTTGTCCCAACCATCATATCTGACCGAGATTCAGATCCGAATGGTGTCACGATATCTCGGACTTAGGATACCTGAGAAGAAAAGGATGCAACGCAAATAGACGAGATGACATTGTAAGATTCTCGGGGAAATGGACTATGAAGTGATTTCTGTTATCAAGAGTCCATCATTAACCCAAGGAGAGGACAAGGAGGTGTCTGGTGAACTCAACGGCAATTCACCGAGATTCCCAAAGGATGGATTTCCACCATTAAGTGAACAAGGAGATAACATTGGTCAGATCAACTGATATAAGGAAGTATGCTCAAGGAAAACATACACAATTAAACATTGGTTGAAGGGTGCGCCCGAAGTACGGGTTGGGTTGCACGACCAATGTTAGAATGGTGATTCAATTAGCGAAGGACTTAGAATGAACTATCGCCCATTCACTTCAAAGCAATAGGGTTGCTAGAAGTTTTGAATTCACACGTCATAGCTCCATTGTCGGTAATCCGGTTGAAAACAATAGGGGACCAAGGAATGAACGAAGATGGCAAGAAGTATTAAGATATCAAGAATTATTAAGAGGTGGTGAAATTCTCACCACATTCTTGACAAAAAGTGATGGTAATACTTCCGAGGTAAGGAAGATCAACTGCTGGGTAGCAGTGATCTCAAGGTTTACACAAAACGCGAACAAGTTGTGTTGAACGGAAG
>NW_021191925.1:0-562 GCF_002162155.2 Triticum dicoccoides | reverse complement strand
CCGCTACCCCCCACTCCCCTCGATCCCCCACGTCTCGCTCCCTCCCCCTCCCCCCCGATCCAGATCGGGGGCAGCTAACACCGGCGACCGCGCCGCCTCACGCCTCGCCGCGGCGCCCCGACGATGCCACCGCCCGACGTCGCCTCACCGCCTCGACCACGCCTCCTCGCCGGACCGTCACGCCGTCGTCCTCCCCTGCGTCGCTGTCATCGCCACGTCGCCCATGCCGCCGCCCGACGCCGCAAGACACCGCCGCCACCCGAGGACCGCTCCGCCGCCTCAACAACGTCGCCTCGCCGGACCGCCTCCCCAACGTCGCCGCCGACCCCGACCTTCATCGAGCCCATGGCCCCGTCCCCTACACTCCCTCGGTGAGGCCCCGGCCTCCTCTTCTCTCTCCCGGCACCGTTCCGTCGCGCCGTTTGGATCGCCGAACGGCACCACGGCCACCGCACCGCCTCCCCCCTCCTCCCGCTCGCTCGCGCGCCCACGGTCGCGCGCTCGCGCCGACCGCAGCTGCGGCTGCCCTTCCCCGTGCCCTGGTGTGCCGCGCCCCCCCTCG
>NW_021191924.1:0-1129 GCF_002162155.2 Triticum dicoccoides | reverse complement strand
AACCGGCGACTGCGTATGGCAGCAGCGAAGGAAGGGAGTGGAGCGGGGCCCAACGCCTCGGAGGCGGGTGCAGATGGTCGCGGTGGCCGACGGGGTGGCCGCGGGCGTGAGGCGCAGCACAGCCTAGCGCGGAGCGCGCCGGGGCGGACGACGGCGCGGACCACAGGCGAGGCTAGCGCGCGGGTGCACGCGTGCTCACCGCGAGCACGAGCACCGGGCAGCGCGTGCACGACCCCAGGACGGCGCGAGCAGCAGAGAGGAAAGGAGGCCGGGGGCCTCACCGCGGATCCGTAGGGTCAAGGGCAGCATGGCTCGGGGAGGAGTCGGGGAAGCGAGATCCGGCAACGGCGAGGTAGCTTCGGGCGGCGTCGGGCGATGGCGGTGTGGTGCCGGTGATGTGGTGGTGGTTGGCCACGGCGTCAGGGCGACCGGGGCGCGTCAGGGGCGGCTACGGTGGTCGGGGCACGGGGATCGGGCGCAGGGAGCTCTTCTCCCTGGCACGATGTGTGTGTGTGTGTGCGCGCCGTGAGGTGGAGGGGATCGAGGGGAGAGATGGGGTTCGAGGGAGTGGGGAATGGGGAGGGACCGCTAGGGTTTCGGGACAGTGGGGGTTAAGGGGAGTCGGGCGAGGCCGGATGGGCCAGGTGGCGGCCGGCTGGGCATGGCCCAGTTGGGCCAAGAGGTCCAGTGGGGGGGGTTCTCTTTTATTTTAGTTTAGTTTTTTTTTGTTAGTTTGTTTTGTTTTTATTTAATTTTCTTTTCTGTTTTATTTTAGTTGCACTTTATTTTTGGTTTAGTAAAATATGAAAATAGCCCCAAAAATAGTGTGTCAAAATAATCCACTGTTCTAAGAAGTTTTACCTCAGAAATAAAATAGTTTAGTATTTGGTAAAATATATTAGGAGTATAACTAATTGTTTTGATGTAGTTTTAATCACTTTAGTGTATTTAAATATCTTATAAAGATGTTGTTTCTCCACCAATAATATCCATGATTTATTTGTCATATTAAGAACATTTTAGTTTTGACCTTTGAAAACTTTAATTGTTTGACTTGATTTTAAATTTGAATTTGAATCATTTTTGAACCATCGCGAGATTAACAACAGTAACCGAGGTTACATGGCAT
>NW_021191923.1:0-1494 GCF_002162155.2 Triticum dicoccoides | reverse complement strand
GAACACCACCGTCGTCGCCGTTCGCCTTAGCAGCTGTCTCCGGCCACCCCTCGCTCCCCCGACTAGCTCAGAAGCTCCGCCACAACCCCCTCTTCCTTCCCACTGCTCCACGGGCCTCCGGAAGCCCTGCATCGCCGCCACGTCGCCGTTCCCCTCTTCGGGCTCCGACCATCATCGCCGTCGAATTCGCCGTCTCCAGCGCGTCTCCGAGCCCGCTTCGACGCCCACTGCAACCGCGGTGAGCCCCCGAGTCGTTTCCCCCTTCTCCCCTGGTCTCTTTCGACCTCTAGGCCTTAGCCCCACCTTGGCCGAGAGCTCCACGCCGCCGGCGATGTCGCCGTCGTGGCCACGGTCACTGTAGCGCCCAACCGAGCACACTATCGTGCTCCACGCCTCACTAGGAGCACGCAGCACGCACCAACGCCTCCCCAAACCCCCTGCAACGCCGACTCCGACCGCACCCGAACTCCGGCGGCCGCAGCCGAGCTCGCCGCCGTCGACTCCGGCCACCCCAGGCTCGGCCACCACCACCGTTCGACGCGCGGGAGCAAGAGCTCTCCAACGAGCCCAAGCACAGCCTCGCCCGTGCCCTGTAGCGCGATCCCGCATCGCGCCGCCGTCTCGGGCCTCGCCGGCGTCACGTCGCCGGTGGGTTTGACCCACTTTGACCACGGCAGGAACCCCCCCTGAGTCCCTGACAGGTGGGCCCAGCCCTGTAGCTAATTAGGATTAGCGCTAACCACTGTTAGTTAACCACCTGACACTGACTAGTGGGCCCCAGCGCCACTAATTAGTAATTAGGATTAATTTAACCCTGTTTAAACCCCCTGTCACTGACGTGTGGGCCCCACACGTCAGGTTTGACTCCAGCCAGCCGCAGTTGACCACTGACGTCATGCTGACGTCATGCTGGCGCAATAATTATATTTCTGGATTTAATTTAAATCAGGAAATTCCAGAATATTATTTAAACTTCAAAAATTCATAACTTTTATTCTGTAACTCCAAATTGGACAAATTATATATGAAAAATGACCAGAAAAATCCAATCTATCCATCTGTACTATTTTCATGCATGATCAAACAAGTTAAATTGATGTTTCAAGCAGAACAAGGAAAAGCACTTTAAAAGGCCATATTTGAATTTGAAATTTGAATCCTTGATTCAAATTTGTTCAAACCCTTCTGGTTTTAGTTGCATTAGCCCAACACACTCATATTGCCATGTTTCATGCATGCATCATATTGTTGCACATTGTTTGGTGATGGTTGTGTATCGGTGTCCTTTGCGACAGGTTCTGCCTCCGAGGAGTACCGTGATTACCCTAACGAAGAACCGTATCAGTGCATCGAACCATCAGGCAAGCAACCAACCATTTGATCATATCGATACAATCCCATGTTCTCGCTCCTGCTCTCTTTTACTGCATTAAGACAACGCGTTTCAAACTGCTGTGTGCTACGGTAGTTGAACCCATTTCCTCTGCATGACCT
>NW_021191922.1:0-909 GCF_002162155.2 Triticum dicoccoides | reverse complement strand
TGGTGGTGGAAGACGCGCGAGCAATTCATTAAACTTGTTATCGAGCTTTGTTTCGAACGTCTTCTCAAGGCCAGTGATCTTCTCCATGGCCTCTTCAAAATTGTTCAGCACATCTTGCACCTGTTCAGTCATCATTTGCTGAAACTTATCATGAAGCTCCTTGTTCGATAAATTCTCCCAGTCAATCTCGTCGGCTTGTGATCCTGGCATGGTTAGCAGCAATAGAAACACACAAGAATATGATCCTACAGACTACGAACAAGTGGTGGTGGTGGGTGTCACAAATCCGTCAAGCAAATCTCAAATTCTTACCAGTTCTTACCCAGCAGCAGGCGGTGATCGGCAACCGTTGTAGTCAAAAACTCTCAAAGCTTGGATAGAGCGATTACCAGGGAAAGTCAAACGCACGACGTAGATGTATGTGGAGCTGGGAAGGCTTATAATATGGTAGCAAAAAGGGTCAGCAATAATCAATTCAGAGATGCAAAGTTGAATAAACGCTCAACGACGGTACTGTGCTGGTCCTAGGCTAGACTATGCTAGAGACGCGAGCCTAGAACACTAACAAAATCACGGCGCGGCACGTAAACAAGGGAAAAGCACACTCTGAATTTTTTTTTTTGCTCTTTTTTTTTGGCGCTCTTTTTTTTTGCGCTGCTTTTTTTTTTGCGAAAAATCACTATAATGGCGAGTGTCTCAAAACTCTTCCTAGCTCAAACTGACAGGATAGGCACGAAATTTTTTCGACCAATTTTTTTTTTCTTTCGACTGCCCGGACCCAAAAACTGGAAACGGGTCAAAAAAAACTTCCTATAATGGCACCTGTCTCAAAACACTCAGAAACACCTAAAAATAGGATAGCCAGAATTTTTTTCGAAAAATGCGTTTTCGAAAAATTTTGGGCCTAAA
>NW_021191921.1:0-1691 GCF_002162155.2 Triticum dicoccoides | reverse complement strand
TCAACACTAGGTTGATGTTCAACATGAATCATGGGGGAGACAAAAATGTTGCTGATGGGCTCAACAACAACTCATCAGAATTTTCCATATTACTGGACTTCCACCATCATGTGAACACGGTGATAGCAATGGTCAGACCAAAAGATGTAATGGTGTATGCTCGAGGGATCAACCACGAGTAAGACAACATTACGAAAATCGTTGGTTCTGATTTGACTTGACGATAGCCCATACTCAAGTCAAAGTCTTGACAAGGCAATAGATCCAACAACTGATCACGAAGACCAATCAATGGAGATATCATCTTTCTTCAACACACACACACGCACAAAAGATATCCCTTAACATGAACTAAGTCAGAAAAGCTTTTATCTTCCAACTCTCCAAGTTGTTGTTTAGCTTAACCAACTAGCTGAGGGAATCCGACACAGATTCATGGAGAAAGGGTGGCTTACAAGAACCCCCTCCCTGTGGACCGCCTTTTCAGTTTAAAAAAATAAAAAAAATGATAAAAATGTCAAAAAAATAAAAGAAAATAACTTTGCCATGTCATATGGGGTCTATTCGTTGGGAAAATTTACAAATATAAATTTCGACTTTATTTGCAAAATATCTCTGGAAATTTGTAAAATGGGCATAACTTTTGCATACGAACTCGGATTAAAAAGTTTTATATATGAAAAATCATCTACTCGAAAAGTTACATCCGAATTTAACTGGGGAAACACCGTTAAACATTTTCAAAATCCCCAAAAACCTAACACAAAAAAGTTACGGGGCTTTCAAGATCTAGATGCAAAAAAATTCAAAAAAAAGGTTTGGGATACTTCATACGTATGCATGACCGATTTGGGATGATTCCAAGGGAAACAAAACAAACCTTTCTCAAATTCATGGCGGCAACTTACACCTAATGCACGTGAACATGGAGAAAGTCACTTCTTTCATCCAAGCATAAGCTTCATGAACAGAACACGAAGGCATTGCTTACAAGGTTTTCAACACTAGGTTGATGTTCAACATGAATCATGGGGGAGACAAAAATGCTGCTGATGGGCTCAACAACAACTCATCAGAATTTTCCATATTACTGGACTTCCACCATCATGTGAACACGGTGATAGCAATGGTCAGACCAAAAGATGTAATGGTGTATGCTTGAGGGATCAACCACGAGTAAGACAACATTACGAAAATCGTTGGTTCTGATTTGACTTGATGATAGCCCATACTCAATTCAAAGTCTTGACAAGGCAATAGATCCAACAACTGATCACGAAGACCAATCAATGGAGATATCATCTTTCTTCAACACACACACACGCACAAAAGATATCCCTTAACATGAACTAAGTCAGAAAAGCTTTTATCTTCCAACTCTCCAAGTTGTTGTTTAGCTTAACCAACTAGATCAGGGAATCCGACACAGATTCATGGAGAAAGGGTGGCTTACAAGAACCCCCTCCCTGTGGACCGCCTTTTCACTTTAAAAAAAATAAAAAAAATGATAAAATGTCAAAAAAATAAAAGAAAATAAGTTTGCCATGTCATATGTGGTCTATTCGTTGGGAAAATTTACAAATATAAATTTCGACTTTATTTGCAAAATATCTCTGGAAATTTGTAAAATGGGCATAACTTTTGCATACGAACTCGGATTAAAAAGTTTTATATATGAAAAATCATCTACT
>NW_021191920.1:0-1458 GCF_002162155.2 Triticum dicoccoides | reverse complement strand
ATGATTTCCAATAAGTCGGTTGCTCGCTCCATTGTTCCTGAGAACGGAGTCTTGGTCATTTTACCCATAAGGCATGGTTCGCACGTGTCAAATGATTCATAATCAAGAGACTCTAAAAGTCCATCAGCATGGAGCTTCTTCATGCGTTTGACACCTATGTGACCAAGGCGGCAGTGCCACAAGTATGTGGGACTATCATTATCAACTTTACTTCTTTTGGTACTCACATTATGAACATGTGTAGCATCACGTTCGAGATTCATAAAGAATAAACCATTCACCATAGGAGCATGACCATAAAACATATCTCTCATAAAAATGGAACAACCATTATTCTCAGATTTAAAAGAGTAGCCATCTCGAATTAAACGAGATCCTGATACAATGTTCATGCTCAAAGCTGGCACTAAATAACAATTATTAAGGTTTAAAACTAATCCTGAAGGGAGATGCAGAGGTAGCGTGCCGACAGCGATCACATTGACCTTGGAACCATTCCCGACGCGCATCGTCACCTCGTCCTTTGCCAGTTTCCGCTTATTCCGCAGCCCCTGCTTTGAGTTACAAATGTGAGCAACTGCACCGGTATCAAATACCCAGGAGCCACTACGGGCACTAGTAAGGCACACATCAATTACATGTATATCACATATACCTTTGGTTTTGCCGGCCTTCTTATCCGCTAAGTACTTAGGGCAGTTCCGCTTCCAGTGACCGCTTCCCTTGCAATAAAAGCACTCAGTCTCGGGCTTGGGTCCATTCTTTGGCTTCTTCCCGGCAGCTTGCTTGCCGGGCGCGGCAACCCCCTTGCCGTCCTTCTTGAAGTTCTTTTTACCCTTGCCTTTCTTGAACTTAGTGGTTTTATTGACCATCAACACTTGATGTTCTTTCCTGACTTCTACCTCTGCTGATTTCAGCATAGCAAATACTTCAGGAATGGTCTTTTCCATCCCCTGCATATTGAAGTTCATCACAAAGCTCTTGTAGCTTGGTGGAAGCGACTGGAGGATTCTGTCAATAACCGCATCATCCGGGAGATTAACTCCCAGCTGAGTCAAGCGGTTATGCAACCCAGACATAGTGAGTATGTGCTCACTGACAGAACTGTTTTCCTCCATCTTACAGCTGAAGAATTTGTCGGAGACTTCATATCTCTCGACCCGGGCATGAGCTTGGAAAACCATTTTCAGCTCTTCGAACATCTCATATGCTCCATGTCTCTCAAAACGCTTTTGGAGCCCCGGCTCTAGGCTGTAAAGCATGCCGCACTGAACGAGGGAGTAGTCATCGAAACGTGCCTGCCAAGCGTTCATAACATCTTGTTCTGCAGGGAGAACGGGTGCGTCACCAAGCGGTGCTTGTAGGACATAATCTTTCTTGGCAGCTATGAGGATGATCCTCAGGTTCCGGACCCAGTCCGTATAGTTGCTGCCATCGTCTTTCAGCTTAGTTTTCTCT
>NW_021191919.1:0-1979 GCF_002162155.2 Triticum dicoccoides | reverse complement strand
CCTTGCGACATTTTTCAGAGGTATGCACGTGTAGTTATCGATGTTTTCTTATCCGTATATGGTTATAGTGGAGTGTTTATTTGCAATCCAGATCGCCGCCGGTACGAAAAAACGGATTTTGCGCTATAAATTGTAAGTTTGCTTCCATAACAATATTTTAAAAATATTTAACAAGTAAAATTAACATCATATTTAGATTCCACACATTTTTCTAATAAAATTTCATATATAATATGTTAAAACCAAAGTTACGGTTTAAAAGATACAGATAATTTAGAAAATCATTTGGTTTGACTCAAATATATTCCAAAATAATATTTAAAGATACTTAAAAGGTAAAAATAATCTCATATTCGTATTCTACATATTTTTCTAATCAAATTTCATATATAACATGTTCAAATCGGAGTTACGATTTAAAAGATATGGATGATTTTAAAAAGCATTTGTTTGACTTAAATATGATCCACGGATGAATTACCTAAAACATCAGGGGGGTTCGAAAAATGTAAAATAACGGTTCGTGTGTGACTCAAATCCGGAAGGCGGGTTGATTTCAAGAAAAAATAGGGACTTTTGTGTAAAATATGAAAATAATGATTCGTTTTAACTTAAAACAGGACTGCGGGTTGAATTATCTGAAATAGAGGGACTTTTTTGAAAAATGGCATGACGGACGAAAGAAACCCAATTTGCTTTATTATTAATTAATAAATAATAAATATAAGGTATAAAGATAAAGATAATAAATTAATTAGTTAGATAAAGATAAAGATAAAGATAAATATAGATGTGAAATAAAATAAATAAAATAAACGCGGGCCTGGCCAAGGCGTGCGTTTAGCCACGTGCCGTGCCGGGTATGCATCACGCCAGGCACGGCCCTAGCCACAAATCGAACCCTAACTAAGAAATCTCATCCCCCCATCCCAGCCGCCACACCGCCCACAGCGCAGGCACAAGCGAGCAAGAGAAGGCAACGGCGCGACGGCACGACAACGGGGCGGCCGCAAGAGCAGCGGATCAGCGCGCGGGGAGCGGCGGCGACTCTGCGCGTGGGCGGTGGCTCGCGAAGAGCATCAATGCACAGATCTCGGTGAACGTCGAGCATTCTGTCGTCGAAGATGGTGCACGTCGAGCTCGACCGTGCGGACGAGTGGTCCGAGTCCGACGTCTCGGAAGATGTCTCCGACTCCGAAGTGGGCGATGGCCTGGACTGGCTCGACGCCGTCGAGAGCCATGATGGTTCAGCCCGGCTATCCGCCGCCTTCTCGATCGTCGGAGGCGCGGCCGCGGCGCGGAGGCCGAATGCGCACGGCGGCGTGCTCTCCCGCCCCTTTCAGCCGCTCTCCAATCGCACGCAGAAGCTCGCCTCCCACATCCGGGCCACGCCCTTGGAGGTATGCAGCGTCAACTCTTCGCCTTAGAGATCCTAGCGTGGTGAATTATTTGCTTGTGCATGTTATCTACAGTCTCGTGTTATGGTACGTTGTGTTCAATATCTTATGTGATTGATTTTGTATTATTTATAAGGAGTGGGAAGGTAGAATGAACGTGGGGATGTCAAATTCGGTAACGACTGCAATCAGGGACAGCATAAGGGACACATCAATTGGCAAAATAAGGAACCATGAGAAGGCCGATCGTGCTACGGTGGAACAGGTCTTTACATGCTCTCTGCTAAGTGATATTTATTCTGTCCTATGCCTTTTGGAGCGGAACATGTCTGCTTGCACTTGCAATCTTGCATAATCCTAATGTACCATTCCATTCCCTTTCAATCGAGCTGGCATTTGTTTCAAGAGTCTGCTTGGTTAGAAAGTATCTTCTTGTACTGGATACACAAGAAGTCAAATTAAGTCATTAAGAATTTGTTTTAGTGCATTTTACATACCATTCTGCCTTTTATTGCACTTTTTATGGAACTCTGTTTAATTCCCAGCTATATGTATGATCTAAATGGCACCATGAGTCACCAA
>NW_021191918.1:0-859 GCF_002162155.2 Triticum dicoccoides | reverse complement strand
TAGGATACCCAAAAGAAACTATTGGGTACACCTTCTACCTCAGATCCGAAGGCAAGATCTTTGTTGCCAAGAATGGGTCCTTTCTGGAGAAAGAGTTTCTCTCGAAAGAAGTAAGTGGGAGGAAAGTAGAGCTTGATGAAGTATTACCTCTTGAACCGGAAAATGGCGCAACTCAAGAAAATGTTCCTGAGGTGCCTGCACCGACTAGAGAGGAAGTTAATGACAATGATCAAGATACTTCTGATCAAGCCCCTACTGAAATTCGAAGGTCCACAAGGACACGTTCCGCACCAGAGTGGTACGGCAACCCTGTCTTGGAAATCATGCTGTTAGACAACGGTGAACCTTCGAACTATGAAGAAGCGATGGCGGGCCCGGATTCCGACAAATGGCTAGAAGCCATGAAATCCGAGATAGGATCCATGTATGAAAACAAAGTATGGACTTTGACTGACTTGCCCGTTGACCCGCGAGCCATAGAAAATAAATGGATCTTTAAGAGGAAGACAGACGCGGATGGTAATGTGACCATCTATAAAGCTCGGCTTGTCGCTAAGGGTTATCGACAAGTTCAAGGGGTTGACTACGATGAGACTTTCTCACCGGTAGCGAAGCTGAAGTCCGTCCGAATCATGTTAGCAATTGCCGCATTCTATGATTACGAAATATGGCAAATGGACGTCAAAACAGCATTCCTTAATGGTTTCCTTAAGGAAGAATTGTATATGATGCAGCCGGAAGGTTTTGTCGATCCTAAGAATGCTGACAAAGTGTGCAAGCTCCAACGCTCGATTTATGGGCTGGTGCAAGCATCTCGGAGTTGGAACATTCGCTTTGATGAGATGATCAAAGCGTTTGG
>NW_021191917.1:0-1063 GCF_002162155.2 Triticum dicoccoides | reverse complement strand
AGAACTCTTGTGATCTTGTGGCTCGCTACTCAGAGCTGGAACAGAAGCATACTCAAGTCGAGCTGAGCTTGAAGCTGGTTCAAGAGAAGCTGACAAAGGCAAAGGAGGAGACCGAAGGTATGTTTGGTGAGACCCTGACGACTGCTTTTCCCCTTGCTTGTTTCAGCATCTGATCTTGTTGTGGCTTGCAGGTAAGGTAAGGGAGGCCCAGCAGAAGAAAGACCTTGAGCTAGCTGAGAAGATCAAGCTTGCTGACGAGAAGTTAGCTTCAGTCACCAAGCTCGAACAAGACAATACCAATCTGAAAACTGCTCTTGGGATTGCCAACAAGGAGGTCAGTCGACTGAGAACTGACAAAGCTGCCTTGACCGACCAAGTCAGCAAATTGGCTGAGAAGAAAACTGAACTGGAGGCCTTCCTGAGTGGCCTTGCCAAGAAGCTGTTTCTTATGCTTGAAGGTAAACCTCCATGTTTGGCAAATATTTCCAATTGTGGCTTTTTCCATTCGACTATCCCCTTGACTTAGTGATCACTCTTGCAGAATTTTGTCAAAACTTCGAAGAGGAAACCAGCCGACTGGAGCCAAACCTTGACCCCGTCAATTCTCCGGTGAACGACGAAGTTGCCATGGATGTTTTCCGACTGGAGTCTCGTGTTGCAGTTGTCGTGGACTATCTCGCAAGGCTGAAGGTCGCCACATCTCGCATCGACTCGACGCTCTGGCCTGAGGAGACACTTCAGAATGACCTTGAGTCGCTGATGGCCCGCTTGAACACGATCCCTGGTCGAGTGCAGGAGTGGAAGAAGTCCTCGGCTCGGTGTGGTGCAGATGTCGCTCTGTGTCTGGCCCGAGTCCACTGCAAAGATGCACGAGAGGAGAAGCTGGCGGCCCTTCGGGTGGCCAATACCAAGAAGCACGACTTCAGGTCCTTTATGGAGACTTTCCTTGCAGCTGCCACTCGGATTGCCGACGGAATTGACCTTGATGAATTTGTTGCACCTTCCAGCCCTCCACAGGAGGGGTAAAAAACTTCTTCTGGCTCGACTCTTTAAATTTGCCTCG
>NW_021191916.1:0-1221 GCF_002162155.2 Triticum dicoccoides | reverse complement strand
CACTGACATGTGGGCCCTAGTGTCTTAATCCTTAATTAAACTAAAATAAACCCCCCCTGACGCTGACCAGTGGGCCCGACCCCCCCTAACCTTTTAATTAAACTAAATAAACCCCTGTTAACCCCCTGTCACTGACGTGTGGGTCCCACACGTCAGGTTTGACCCGGACCAGCCCGTTGACCTGCTGACGTCACTATGACGTCAGGCTGGCGCATTAATTCAATTACTGGATTTATTAATAATCAGGAAATTCCAGAAAATGCCTAAAACTTCAATAAATCATAGAAAATTAACCGTAACTCCAAATTAAATAATTTATATATGAAAAATTATCAGAAAAATTCAAGGAATCCATCTGTACCATTTTCATGCATGTTAGAACAACTTATAGATGCTGTTTAGCACAAATCATATAAAGGGCATTTAAATAATCACATATGGAGTTTGAATTTGAATTTTATATTCAAACCAACTTCATTTAATCTGTTGCTAGTTGCATTAGCCCAAAACACATTCATTTTGCCATGTCATGATCATGCATCATATTGTGCATTGCATTGATTGTGTTCCTTTTTGTGTTGCCGGTATTTGTCCCCTCTCGATAGACGTGATACCGATGATGTGATCGTTGACACTGATGAAGACTCAATGTTATCTTCAAAAGTGCCAGGCAAGCAAAACCCCCTTGTTCATTCCGATACAATCCTACTCTCTCGCTCCTGCTCTCTTTTACTGCATTAGGACAACAACGATTCATCTGTTACTTGCTGCGGTAGCTGAACCCCTTTATCCTCTGCATGACCTGTCATTGCCACAGTAAATAGATGAAACCCACTAGCATGAGTAGGAGTTGTTTGAGCCCTGTTGTGCCTACTCATTCATGCTTGTTTGTCACGCCTGCTACTGCTTAGAGTTGAGTCAGGTCTGATTCATCCGGGATGAATCAGAGGCGGGTGAACATGTCCTACTGTGTGTGAGCTAAGTGTGTGAACACGATTTGGTAAAAGGTGTCGGTGAGAGGCCATGTAGGAGTACATGGTGGGTTGTCTCATTGAAGCCGTCCTCAGGAACTGAGTTCTGTGTTTGTGATCCATGATTCAGCTACTACCATACATTGGGCCCTGAAATATGACCCCGCTCGACTTCTTATTCACCCTTGTCCTCTGTCCAGGAGTTGCAAGTAGTTTCTGGTGTTTGTAGTATGCTGGAGGCCGTGGACAG
>NW_021191915.1:0-1158 GCF_002162155.2 Triticum dicoccoides | reverse complement strand
TTTTGGGGATACGCTCTAGAGACAACTACATTCACTTTAAATAGGGCACCGTCTAAATCCGTTGAGACGACACCGTATGAATTATGGTTTGGAAAGAAACCTAAGCTGTCGTTTCTAAAAGTTTGGGGATGCGATGCTTATGTCAAGAAACTTCAACCTGAAAAGCTCGAACCCAAGTCGGAAAAATGCGTATTCATAGGATACCCTAAGGAAACTGTCGGGTATACCTTCTACTTAAGATCCGAAGGCAAGATCTTTGTTGCCAAGAACGGATGCTTTCTGGAAAAAGAGTTTCTCTCGAAAGAAGTAAGTGGGAGGAAAGTAGAACTCGATGAAGTACTACCTCTTGAGCGGGAAAGTGGCGCAGCGCAGGAAACCGTTCCTGTGATGCCCACACCAACTGAAGAGGAAAACAATGATGATGATCAAGGTACTTCGGATCAAGTTACTGCTGAACTTCGTAGGTCCACAAGGACACGTTCCGCACCGGAGTGGTACGGCAACCCTGTCCTGGAAATCATGTTGTTAGACAACAATGAACCTTCGAACTATGAAGAAGCGATGGCGGGCCCGGATTCTAACAAATGGCTTGAAGCCATGAAATCCGAGATAGAATCCATGTATGAAAACAAAGTATGGACTTTGACAGACTTGCCCGATGATCGGCGAGCGATAGAAAACAAATGGATCTTTAAGAAGAAGACGGACGCGGATGGTAATGTTACAATCTATAAGGCTCGACTTGTCGCTAAGGGTTATCGACAAGTTCAAGGGATTGACTACGACGAGACTTTCTCTCCCGTAGCGAAGCTGAAGTCCGTCCAAATCATGTTAGCAATTGCCGCATACTATGATTATGAGATATGGCAAATGGACGTCAAAACGGCATTCCTTAACGGGCATCTTAAGGAAGAACTGTATATGATGCAGCCGGAAGGTTTTGTCGATCCTCGGAACGCTAACAAAGTATGCAAGCTCCAGCGATCCATTTATGGACTGGTGCAAGCATCTCGGAGTTGGAACATTCGCTTTGATGAGATGATCAAAGCGTTTGGGTTTATGCAGACTTATGGAGAAGCCTGCGTTTACAAGAAAGTGAGTGGGAGCTCTGTAGCATTTCTCATATTATATGTAGATGACATACTCTTGATGGGAAAT
>NW_021191914.1:0-1867 GCF_002162155.2 Triticum dicoccoides | reverse complement strand
AGACACCCCCTCTCCTCTCCAGCTCCTCCCCCTCGCGCTCCCCCGCCATGGCCGACGCCACCATCGCCATGCCTTCGTCGTAGCCGTGCTCCCCGCCGCCCGTGCGTCCTCTCACTGTCCAGGAGCTCCGCCGCTGTCCACTTCATCGAGCAGCCGAGCCCCGAGCGCTCGCAACGCCCGAGTCCACCGCAACGACCTCGCCCGAACCGTCGTCGCCGGAGATCCCCTTCAACGCCGTCGTCGCTCCAGTCCATCTCCGGCCGCACCAAGGACTCCGTCGCACTCACTGTGAGCTTAGCCATCTTCCCCTCCCTTCCGTTCTTGCTCCCGAGCCGTGTAGCAACCTCCCGGAGCTCAACCGCACCCACCGCCGTGGAGCTCGTCGCCGACGTGCTCCCGGTCACCCTCTGGCCACAAACTGGTGTCCATCATGCTCACCGTGTCACTTAGCATCTAGCTAGCCACTCCCCGAGCCTCACCGACCCCTCTAGCGTCAAGTTCGTCTTCGGCCGAACCCCGGTGGCCGCCAAAGTCGTCGCCGGCGCCAACTCCGGCCACCCCGACCCCAACGGACTCCACCAAGAGCTGCGGCTCGTCCCCAGCTCCACTCCGGTGGTCTCGGCGACCCATTTGGTGGCCGGAACGACCAAAACCACTTCCGCCGCCGCGTCGGGCTCGCCGGCGGCTAAACGCCGGTGCAGCCGACCCGGGTTTGACCACGGGTGGGCCCTGGTTGACTTCCCTGAGTCAATGACAGGTGGGGCCCAGCCCTGTTAATTAAATAGGTTTAGTTTTAATTAACTTTAATTAAATTAATCACCCTGACACGTGGGACCCACTGTCAGGTTTGACCTGGACCAGTTCCGTTGACCTGCTGACGTCACACTGACGTCAGGCTGACGCAGTAATTGATTTTCTGGATTTAAATTAAATCAGGAAATTCCAGAATATTATTTAAACTTCAAAATTTCATAACTTTTATTCTGTAACTCCAAATTGGACAAATTATATATGAAAAATGATCAGAAAAATCCAATCTATCCATCTGTACTATTTTCATGCATGATCAAACAAGTTAAATTGATGTTTCAAGAAGAACAAGGAAAAGCACTTTAAAAGGCCATATTTGAATTTGAAATTTGAATCCTTGATTCAAATTTGTTCAAATCCTTCTGGTTTTAGTTGCATTAGCCCAACACACTCATATTGCCATGTTTCATGCATGCATCATATTGTTGCACATTGTTTGGTGATGGTTGTGTATCGGTGTCCTTCGCGACAGGTTCTGCCTCCGAGGAGTACCGTGATTACCCTAACGAAGAACCGTATCAGTGCATCGAACCATCAGGCAAGCAACCAACCATTTGATCATATCGATACAATCCCATGTTCTCGCTCCTGCTCTCTTTTACTGCATTAAGACAACGCAATTCAAACTGCTGTGTGCTACGGTAGTTGAACCCATTTCCTCTGCATGACCTGTCATTGCCACAGTAACTAGATGAAACCCACTAGCATGTGTAGGAGTTGATTGAGCCATATGTATGTGTTGTTCCTACCTTGCTATGCCTGCTATGCTTAGAGTCGTGTCAGGTCTGGTTCATCTGGGTGATGGCTAGAGTGAAATGATTATGTCGGTAATGAGAGTGGTGTGGTGAACACGATTTGGTAAAGGTATCGATGAGAGGCCATGTAGGAGTACATGGTGGGTTGTTTCATTGAAGCCGACCTTAAGCACTGAGATCTGTATGTGTGATTTAAGATACAGCTACTACCATGCATTGGGCCCTGAGATATGACCCCGCTCGACTTCTTATTCACCCTAGCTCTCTGTCCAGGAGTTGCAAGTAGTTTCTGGTGTTTGTAG
>NW_021191913.1:0-1596 GCF_002162155.2 Triticum dicoccoides | reverse complement strand
TTGACAAAACACTAGCACTGAGCCATAGGCAAATTCATCCATTAAGAGGTTCAAACAAGCATGGCTAAAACGCAAATGCAAAACAGATTTCAGACTTAGTGAAATCAACACTAGTCTGAAATTTCAGATCACGATGCTCTCTTCGGAGCAGCAAAACAACATGATAGAAAACCTGAACATGACAAGTAAGAACATGGCATGGAGCTACTCAACAAGCTTTAAAAAACATTCAAAGTGACCTGGGGCCAAAAGGGTTCACAAAATACTCTACCGAGCTCACGAACATTGCTCGAACACAATCAGTTTTCAGACTTAGTGAAAACTGAGACATGCTGAAATTTAACTCACGAAGGCATGTAAACGAGCTCGATGCACTCACCATGGTGCAAGTCATGGCAAGGGAAGCATATAACCATCAAGAAGGCACAAAGTGCTAGCTACACATGGCAAGAACGAAGGCATAGCATGCATGGAACACTAGCGGTAGCATCGGCGAAATCGCAAACAAGTTGACGATCTGCCCAGATTAACAACGAAGCAAAAGTTGAGCTCGATTGAGTCAACCTAGAGCACTCCACAAATGCCAACAAAGACATGGATGGATATATCATGACATAAATATCAAAACTCCCTTACTGATCATCCTCAAAAGAGGCACGGATCACTAGGAAACAAGCTGGACATATAGCATCATGAACTAAAATATCCCAGACTTAGCGAAAATCACTAAGTCCCTGAAATCTGCAATCTCAGGTACCTCTCTTCGCAAGCTTGCACAAGACAACACACACACCCTAAAAATGCATGGGTGGCACCTCTGGAAAGAAGACAAAATGCTTCACAATACATCCCAAAGGGGCACAGGCATATCATGCACGGATTAAATATAGCAAAAATGACAAAAGTGCAAGATGAACTAACGGATCTGCAATTTAACTCATGAAGCCTCCTTCTAACAGCATTTTGGGTATCAAGATGGCCTCAAATGCAAATGATGCAATGGAATGAAATGATGTACATGTCGAGGCGAACATTTTGATATATCATACGCCCCAAACGGAGCTACGGTTGCGGAGATACAAGCAGTCAAAGGTAGCATAAAAAAAACTAGGGTTTCGAGGATAAAAGTCAACCGTTCGAAATCAGATCTGGATCCAGATCTCGCGGTTACTGTTCACCGCCGGAGCACGGAAGCCGAGGTGCACCGGGGACTTGCCGGAAATGGTGGGGACGGCGGCCGGAGCAGCGGGGAGAGGCCGGGGCCGGAGGAGAGGACGACGTGGAGGCGGCGGGGCGGCGCCGGCAGCCCGCGGCGGCGTGGGGCGCGGCCCGCGTCGTCCCGGCGAGGCGGCGGCGGCAGCAGCCGGGCTCGGTGGCGGCGGCGGCCGCCGGCGTGCGGTGGCGCGGAGGAGAGGCAGCGGCGCGAGGCGCGAGGAGGCGCTGGGCGGCGGCGTGGGCCTCGGGGGCCGGCCACGGGCCTCCCGGGCCTGGCGGCGGGGATGTGGTCCGGTGCCACGTGGCGGCGCGGGAGTGGCGGCGGAGAAATGTCCGGCCGGGTCGGACGTGTCCGGCTCGGCGCGGAGATGTTTTTTTTTT
>NW_021191912.1:0-1355 GCF_002162155.2 Triticum dicoccoides | reverse complement strand
CGGACAGGTAGTTAGTTAGTACTAATTACCGTTAGTCAACCCCCCCTGACACTGACAGTGGGCCCCAGCGCCACTAATCCCTAATTAGGATTAATTTAAACCTGTTAAACCCCCCCTGTCACTGACGTGTGGCCCCCACACGTCAGGTTTGACTTCAGCCAGCCGCAGTTGACCACTGACGTCATGCTGACGTCATGCTGGCGCAATAATTATAATTTCTGGATTTAATTTAAATCAGGAAATTCCAGAATATTATTTAAACTTCAAAAATTCATAACTTTTATTCTGTAACTCCAAATTGGACAAATTATATATGAAAAATGATCAGAAAAATCCAATCTATCCATCTGTACTATTTTCATGCATGATCAAACAAGTTAAATTGATGTTTTAAGCAGAACAAGGAAAAGCACTTTAAAAAGACCATATTTGAACTTAAAATTTGAATCCTTGATTCAAATTTGTTCAAACCCCTCTGTTCTTAGTTGCATTAGCCCAACACACTCATATTGCCATGTTTCATGCATGCATCATATTGTTGCACATTGTTTGGTGATGTTTGTGTATCGGTGCTCTCTGCGGCAGGTTCTGTCCCCGAGGAGTACCGTGATTACCCTAACGAAGAACCATATCAGTGCATCGAACCATCAGGCAAGCAACCAACCATTTGATCATATCGATACAATCCCATGTTCTCGCTCCTGCTCTCTTTTACTGCATTAAGACAACGCGATTCAAACTGCTGTGTGCTACGGTAGTGGAACCCATTTCCTCTGCATGACCTATCATTGCCACAGTAACTAGATGAAACCCACTAGCATGTGTAGGAGTTGCTTGAGCCATATGTATGTGTTGTTCCTACCTTGCTATGCCTGCTATGCTTAGAGTCGTGTCAGGTCTGGTTCATCGGGGTGATGGGCTGGAGTGAAATGGTTATGTCGGTAATGAGAGTGGTGTGGTGAACACGATTTGGTAAAGGTATCGATGAGAGGCCATGTAGGAGTACATGGTGGGTTGTTTCATTGAAGCCGACCTTAAGCACTAAGATCTGTATGTGTGATTTAAGAATCAGCTACTACCATGCATTGGGCCCGAAACCAATGGACCCTCTCGGCTTCTTATTCACCCTAGTTCTCCGTCCAGGAGTTGCAAGTAGTTTCTGGTGTTTGTAGCCTACTGGAGGCCGTGGACAGCGCTGACCGTAGGGGTGGGCTGTGATGCGGTAGGTACGTGGCCGGGTGTACCGAATACCCGTTAGGTATCTCGGGAACCCTGTTCACATCGTTCGGGGCCGTATGGGAAACCTCGGCCGGACTCCCTGCGGATGGAACCTGGATAGGCGATAAACCTGGACT
>NW_021191911.1:0-1155 GCF_002162155.2 Triticum dicoccoides | reverse complement strand
AATGTTCCAACTCCGAGATGCTTGCACCAGCCCATAAATCGAGCGTTGGAGCTTGCACACTTTGTCAGCATTCTTAGGATCGACAAAACCTTCCGGCTGCATCATATACAATTCTTCCTTAAGGAAACCATTAAGGAATGCCGTTTTGACGTCCATTTGCCATATTTCATAATCATAGAATGCGGCAATTGCTAACATGATTCGGACGGACTTCAGCTTCGCTACCGGTGAGAAAGTCTCATCGTAGTCAACCCCTTGAACTTGTCGATAACCCTTAGCGACAAGCCGAGCTTTATAGATGGTCACATTACCATCCGCGTCTGTCTTCTTCTTAAAGATCCATTTATTTTCTATGGCTCGCCGTTCAATGGGCAAGTCAGTCAAAGTCCATACTTCGTTTTCATACATGGATCCTATCTCGGATTTCATGGCTTCTAGCCATTTGTCAGAATCCGGTCCCGCCATCGCTTCTTCATAGTTCGAAGGTTCACCGTTGTCTAACAACATGATTTCCAAGACAGGGTTGCCGTACCACTCTGGTGCGGAACGTGTCCTTGTGGACCTTCGAATTTCAGTAGGAGCTTGATCAGAAGTATCTTGATCATTATCATTAACTTCCTCTCTAGTCGGTGCTGGCACCTCAGGAACATTTTCTTGAGTTGCGCCATTTTCCAGTTCAAGAGGCAATACTTCATCAAGCTCCACTTACTTCTTTCGAGAGAAACTCTTTCTCCAGAAAGGACCCATTCTTGGCAACAAAGATCTTGCCTTCGGATCTGAGGTAGAAGGTGTACCCAATAGTTTCTTTTGGGTACCCTATGAAGACGCATTTTTCCGATTTGGGTTCGAGCTTTTCAGGTTGAAGTTTCTTGACATAAGCATCGCATCCCCAAACTTTTAGAAACGACAGCTTAGGTTTCTTCCCAAACCATAATTCATACGGTGTCGTCTCAACGGATTTCGACGGAGCCCTATTTAAAGTGAATGCGGCAGTCTCTAAAGCATAGCCCCAAAAGGAAAGCGGTAAATCGGTAAGAGACATCATAGATCGCACCATATCTAATAGAGTGCGATTACGACGTTCGGACACACCATTACGCTGAGGTGTTCCAGGCGGCGTGAGTTGTGAAACTATTCCACATTTTCTTAAGTGTG
>NW_021191910.1:0-1048 GCF_002162155.2 Triticum dicoccoides | reverse complement strand
CGTCCCACAAGTGACGTGGGCATCGAAGCCCGCGCCACTTGTGGGACGTGGATGTAGTGTCCGACACCGACGGTACATGTATCTCACACCGACGATACTTTCTATTTAGGGTTTCTCCTCTACCGCTCGGCGACCCTCGACGACCCTCGTTTCCGATAAAATAAAGAGGAAGAAGAAGAAAAAAAGAGGAGAAAAAAGAATAGAGGAGTTCTACTCCTCTATTCTTTTTTCTCCTCTTTTTTTTCTTCTTCCTCTTCTTTTTTTATCCTCTTTTTCCTCTCATGTTCGACGACCCTCGACCCCTCGGTGACCCTAGACCCCCTCTCGACCCCCTCATGTCGAAGTTATCGGGTAGGGGGTATATCGACAACGACATACCCGATACATACATACATACATATCACATGCATCCATACATATATGAAAAAAATTAATATCTACTAATTAACAACCTAAATAAAAAAACTAATACATATAGGAAGAAGAAGAAAAAAGAAGAGAAGAAAGAATAGAGGAGAAGATCTCCTCTATTCTTTCTTGTCCTCTTTTTTTTCTTCTTCCTCTTTTTTTTTTATCCTTTTCTTCCTCTCATGTTCGACGACCCCCTCTCCACCCTCATATATAAAACATTTTCTTCCTTCTATTCCTTCTTCCTAAATATATAAAACTTTTTTTAAAATGAAACTAACCTAAACTGTACTAAATCAGAGGACATATATAGATAAAAAATTTCTAATTAAAAATCTAACTTTTGCATATATCTATTTTTAAAACATCATTACAATTGAAAAAATACATACATACATATATGAACATACATCAAAAAATACGTCTATCTAAAAAATACATAGATACATATATATATGAAAATCTAAAAACATGTAAAAAATAGCATGTATAATAAAAAATGCACGGCGGCGGCGGGGGCGGCAGACAAGCGGTGCTCACAGAGGCGGCGACGTTCGGGGTAGGGGACGGCGGCACGGCGACGGCGACGGGGCAGGGGCGGCGCGCATCGGGGCAGGGGACGACGGCGCGCGGCGACAGT
>NW_021191909.1:0-1797 GCF_002162155.2 Triticum dicoccoides | reverse complement strand
GGATCTCGTTTTATACGAGATGGCTACTCATTTAAATCCGAGAATAATGGTTGTTCTATTTATATGAGAGAAATGTTTTATGGTCATGCTCCGATGGTCAATGGTTTATTCTTAATGAATCTCGAACGTAATGTTACACATATTCATAGTGTGAATACCAAAAGATGTAGAGTTGATAACGATAGTCCCACATACTTGTGGCACTGTCGCCTTGGTCACATTGGTGTCAAGCGCATGAAGAAGCTCCATGCTGATGGACTTTTAGAGTCTCTCGATTATGAATCATTTGACACATGCGAACCATACCTTATGGGCAAAATGACCAAGACTCCGTTCTCCGGAACAATGGAACGAGCAACCAACTTATTGGAAATCATACATACCGATGTGTGCGGTCCAATGAGCTTTGAGGCTCGCGGAGGATATCGTTATGTTCTCACTCACTGATGACTTGAGTAGATATGGGTATGTCTACTTGATGAAACACAAGTCTGAGACCTTTGAAAAGTTCAAGGAATTTCAGAGTGAGGTAGAGAATCAACGTGACCGAAAAATAAAGTTCTTACGATCAGATCGTGGAGGAGAATATTTAAGTCACGAATTTGGTACACACTTAAGGAAATGTGGAATCGTTTCACAACTCACGCCGCCTGGAACACCTCAGCGTAACGGTGTGTCCGAACGTCGTAATCGCACTCTATTGGATATGGTGCGATCTATGATGTATCTTACTGATTTACCGCTATCATTTTGGGGATACGCTCTAAAGACAGCTACATTCACTCTAAATAGGGCACCGTCTAAATCCGTTGAGACGACACCGTATGAATTATGGTTTGGGAAGAAACCTAAGCTGTCATTTCTAAAAGTTTGGGGATGCGATGCTTAAGTCAAGAAACTTCAACCTGAAAAGCTCGAACCCAAGTCGGAAAAATGCGTCTTCATAGGATACCCTAAGGAAACCATTGGGTATACCTTCTACCTTAGATCCGAAGGCAAGATCTTTGTTGCCAAGAACGGATCCTTTCTGGAAAAAGAGTTTCTCTCGAAAGGAGTAAGTGGGAGGAAAGTAGAACTCGATGAAGTACTACCTCTTGAACCGGAAAGTAGTGCAGCACAGGAAAATGTTCCTATGGTGCCTACACCGACTGGAGAGGAAATTAATGATGATGATCAAGGTACTTCGGATCAAGTTATTACTGAACTTCGTAGGTCCACTAGGACACGTTCCGCACCAGAGTGGTACGGCAACCCTGTCTTAGAAATCATGTTGTTAGACAACGGTGAACCTTCGAACTATGAAGAAGCGATGGCGGGCCTAGATTCCAACAAATGGTTTGAAGCCATGCAATCCGAGATAGGATCCATGTATGAAAACAAAGTATGGACTTTGACAGACTTGCCCGATGATCGGCGAGCGAAAACAAATGGATCTTTAAGAAGAAGACGGACGCGGATGGTAATGTTACCATCTATAAAGCTCGACTTGTCGCTAAGGGTTATCGGCAAGTTCAAGGGATTGACTACGATGAGACTTTCTCTCCCATAGCGAAGCTTAAGTCCGTCTGAATCATGTTAGCAATTGCCGCATACTATGATTATGAGATATGGCAGATGGACGTCAAAACGGCATTCCTTAATGGTTATCTTAAGGAAGAGCTGTATATGATGCAGCCGGAAGGTTTTGTCGATCCTAAGAATGCTAACAAGGTATGCAAGCTCCAGCGATCCATTTATGGGCTGGTGCAAGCATCTCGGAGTTGGAACATTCGCTTTGATGAGATGATCAAAGCATTT
>NW_021191908.1:0-1492 GCF_002162155.2 Triticum dicoccoides | reverse complement strand
AAACACGGAAGCTTCCGGAGGAACTTGACCACCTAGTCCACTTCAACACCCTTCCCCGGAGCACACCACAAAAGGAAGCTTCCCGAGGAATCTTGGCCACATAGCCTCTTCACAATCTTCTCAATGTATCACCAAACCGTCTAGGAGGCAGAAGCCTCCAAGAGTAATAAACTCACGGGCTCTCACTCGAACTAATCGATGTGGGGAGCTCAAACCAATGCAAGAAATGCAATGCAAGGTCAAGCAACAAATTCTCAACTCACTCTCTCAATCTCACAAGATGCACTCTCGAAACACTACAAAAAATACACTTCCGTGATGATACATGTTTGTCACAATAGGTTGCGTTTTTTGTCATGCATGTACATCCATGACGATTTTATGACAGAATCGAGATAGTCATACATATGCTGTCGTAGAAGTGTTCCATGACATTACCAAAATTATCATCACGGAAGTGTCCACTTCCATGACGATAAATCGCGCGTCACAAAAGTGCTTTCGTCAAGGGTGACCGACACGTGGCATCCACCATAACGGAACGCCGTTAAGCTATCGGGTTCGGTTTTGGATCCCATAATCCGTTAATAGCCCAGACCAATGGGGATTTTCCACGTGTAAAATCATCATTGGCCGCAGGAAACACGTGTTGCCTCACTGTTGGGACAGATGTCATCCACTCATTGGACAAGAGGCGCCTATGATAGGTCGACACGTGGCACGGCCCAACAGTGGCCCATTCCGGTGAAAAAGGTCGGCCCAGTAAAAATTAGCAGGCCGGCCCATATAAGGCCTACTTGTATCAGGTCCATTTAAGCCCACGGATCCCAATCATTCCTCGAATACAACAGGTACTTACATCAGCATTGGAGCACAGAGAATTCCCGCAAGATATTTTCCTCGAATACGATCCCAATGGAGGAAGTCTTCTATCGTTTAACCTTATTTTCTAAAAGAGAGATGGGTAAGAAACATGCAGAAAATATGATCAGAATGCTACAAAATTTCATGATGCGATGATATGCACACGCTTCTTAGAATGGAGTTGACATTCTTTTGCTGGACTGGAGTGGACTAGTTCTTTGGCCACTGGAATCTGCTTATTATCAATGGGAGTTGAGTTTCTCTGTGCTGGAGCAGTATCTATGAAAAATGGAGTTGGTTTATTATCTCCTGGCGTTTGGATCTTTTGAAAAGACCTGGTTTGTAACTCTTCAGATTCTAACATAGCCGTCTTCCCCTTGCATGCCTTATATAGAAGAATGGTGATTCAGTTATAAAACATGCTACAACAGAGATGGAATAGGTATTGAAGAATAAAAAGGCATGACATATTGACATGTATTCCCTCCATCCGGAAATAAATGGATGGGCCTAGGTGTATTTCAGTTCTAGATACATTCAGTTTTATCCATTTCTGCGACATGTAATCCGGACGGAGTGAGTATGATGTAAGAGCTAGGGATACGACAGGACAACACAGTAAAAAAAA
>NW_021191907.1:0-920 GCF_002162155.2 Triticum dicoccoides | reverse complement strand
AAAAATCACAATTTTGGCCGATTCTGGTCCGTTTTGTGCACTATTACTCACCGTTTTGGGGTCCCAGAGCGATTTCCATGGTTGTTGAACCCCAAGGTGCACTCACGTGCCGGCCATCAACACTCATAGTTTTGGCCGATTCTGGCCCGTTTCGTGGACTATTGCTTACTCTTTTGGGGTCCCGGAGTGATTTCCACGGTTAACGAACCGCGGGGTGCGTTTCCGTGTCGGTCGATTTCATCAACACTCACAGTTTCGGCCGATTCTGGCACGTTTTGTGGACTATTACTCACTATTTTGGGGTCCTGGAGTGATTTCCACGATTAACAAACCGCTGGGTGCGTTTACGTGTCGGTCTTCAACACTCACAGTTTTGGCCGATTCTTTCCCATTTCATGGACTATTACTCACTGTTTGGGGGCCCCGGAGTGATTTCCATGATTAAAGAACTCCGGGATGCGCTTACCTGTCGGTTATCAACACTCGCGGTTTTGTCGATTCTGACCCGTTTCGTGGAATATTACTCACCGTTTTGGGGTCCAAAAGCGATTTCCATCGTTGTAGAACCCCAAGGTGTGCTTAAGTGTATGTCATCAACAATCGCAGTTTGGGCTGATTCTGGCCCGTTTCTTGGACTATTACTTAGTTTTGGGGGTCCCGGAGTGATTTCCATGATTTACGAACCCTCGTATGCGTTTACGTGTCAGTCATCAACACTCACAGGTTTGGCCAATTCTGACGCGTTTCGTGGACTTTTACTCACCGTTTTGGGGTCCCAAAGTGATTTCCATAATTGTTGAACCCCAAGGTGCGCTTACGTGTGGGTCATCAACACTCACAGTTTTGGCCAATTCTGACCCGTTTCGTGGACTATTACTCACTGTTTTGGGGTCCCGGAGTGATTTCACGATTAACGAACC
>NW_021191906.1:0-765 GCF_002162155.2 Triticum dicoccoides | reverse complement strand
CCACTGTTGGGGAACGTTGCAGAAAATTAAAATTTTTCCTACGGTTTCACCAAGATCCATCTATGAGTTCATCTAAGCAACGAGTCTAGGGAGAGAGTTTGCATCTACATACCACTTGTAGATCGCGTGCGGAAGCTTGCAAGGTGATGATGTAGTCGTACTCGACGTGATCCAAATCACCGATGACCAGCGCCAAACGGACGGCACCTTCGCGTTCAACACACGTACGGAACAGCCACGTCTCCTCCTTCTTGATCCAGCAAGGAAGGGAGGAGAGGTTGAGGGAGATGGCACCAGCAGCAGCACGACGGCGTGGTGTTGATGGAGCTGCAGTACTCCGGCAGAGCTTCGCTAAGCACTATGGAGGTGGAGGAGGTGTTGGGGAGGGAGAAGGAGGCAACCAAAGGCCAGGGCGTTCCGGTATGAAGTCCCTCCTCTCCCCCACTATATATAGGGGTGCCAAGGGGGGGTGGCCGTGTAACGCCCGGATAATTAAGCTACAGTAATCCCTGCTAATGATGCCACGTCACCTCGGTTACCGTGATTAAACTCACGTTGATTCGAACCCGGTTCAAATTCAATTGAAAACATAGGCAAACAATAAAAGTTTTCAAAAATTAAATCTAAAATGTTCGGGGTTGTCAAATATTACAAAGATAATTATGGTGAAGTAAACACATTTTTATAAAATGCACAAATATTTTAAATTGAATAAAACAGAAAGGAAAATAAATTAAAAAAAGAAACAAGTGAAAGAAAAAAAAT
>NW_021191905.1:0-2783 GCF_002162155.2 Triticum dicoccoides | reverse complement strand
TTTCTGTTAGTAGATTTTTTTGATAGATTTTGTTAGATTTTTTATGATTTTTGTTAGATTTTTTTAGATTTTTTTATAGTTCATAGATTTTTTTGTTGGATGTGTAGTTTAATGATTTTTTTTGTTCATAGTACGTATTTAGAAAAATGAAAAAAATAAGAAGAGAAAGTTTTTAATATAATTAGTTAGAAAAATACTAGTTTATTTTTAGTAAGTACTACTTTATTTTATTTATAGTAAGTGCTTCATATATAGTTGAACTAGCCTAGTTTATTTAATAAACTACTTTATTTTACTATATATAGAAGTAGTTTGTTTTTGCTAAGTACTACTTTATTTATTTATAGTAAGTGTTTAGTAGTTGAACTAGCTAGTTGATTCAATTAATAAAACTACTTTATTTAACTATATATAGAAGTAGTTCCCGCATTGACGTCGGCAATGCCTATCCCGCATCCTCGTCGTCGTCGACTCGGCGATGGAGGCTTGCTTGATCAGGGCCATGTTCGGGGCTGGGCTCCGCCGGGCTGGTATTGGGAGGTGCTACCTTCCGGGGGACGTAGGTTGGTGAGGAGGCAGCCCATTGTTGACCCAATCCTTGTTTGGTGGCGGTCGCGTGGGCCAGTGATGGTGCCGAGGCTTCCGGACACCGCGGAGGTGGTACGTCACCGTGTCAGCGAGGAGGACGAGCATGTCCGTCGCTAGATGGTTGCATTGGAGGGCAGGTTCGACAATACCTGGCAGGTTCTTCAGGGATCTCACTGGAGCTATGATCCTGTGATGGTTCCTTATCTTTGGGTGTCCACCGCCCGCATCGATACCCGTCGGGCGCTACGGTTCTAGTTGTATTAGTGATGCTATATTAGTGATAATATTCGACGATGTACGGACACCAAGAGATGATGTACTTTTGCTTATAATTATTGAATGCATACTAATTTGAATACTACTTTATTTTATGATTTGATGTAATAATGCACTCGGGAATGAAAGGAGGAGCTACGTACATCACCGATAGTCAACTCGTGATTAATAATCTAGTTTAATATTTGAATTATGAACATAGGCCGGAAATGTCATACTCGGACGACGAAAACCGCCCGGGGGAGTGCGACTGGTGCCACGACGACCGAGGTATCTGCGACAGGTTCATTGAGCTGGACGAAGATCGTCGCTTCAGCATTAAGCTCGAGGAGACCTTCGATGTTCATACGGTACGCAACCGACGACAATAGTTTTTTTTCGTAATTACTCATGACTTCAACTATTTTAATCATGACAATATTTTTCATCTTTTCCAATTCGACTAGCTTATCCCATGCTTTGCAAGATGCTATGTCTTGGAGAGGATGGGTTTTGAAGACCATGAAAGTTTCGAAACCAAAAAAATTATCCTAAGTATCCATCATGGTGTGGATTTTCAAGTAAAGCTGTACAATGCTCAGAGTGTAACCCATTTTGGTTGCAAAAATTGGGAAGCACTTTGCAAGATGTATGGTCTTGATGAGGGTATGCTTGTCACCATGGATCTTGGTGATCCTACAATCGAGCAAGAGAGACCTTTGATTTGGGTCCTTGTGGATACACCTCCAATTCTTCCCCCATGTGAGCTTAACATAGTTATTAAGTAATTTATATTGTTTATTTTAAAATATTTGACAACTTATCTCCATTGACAGCTTATTTTCATTCTTCAAAGAATGTGCGGAAGATGGTAGACAGAACCTACTACACCGAAGGCTCCGAATTAACTTATCAGGAGAAAAATCATCTGGTCGCATTTTGTACTGATCTTGAGAATTACAATATCTACAATCAAACTCCTCAACATTATGGTCAATACGTGCCACTAGTGCACGTGTTGAACTATGGTAACTACCATGGAGATACCCTGGTAAGATTTTTTTACTATTACGACATCCATGATCTTTTTGCACACTTCTAAAACTAGTACATCATTGCTAACTACGAAGTTATTACTATGTTTTTCAACAGATAATCCCGAATGATTATGTGCCTCATATGATGTATACGCATGGTAGCCTTCATGTTTTGAACATACAACCAGGCCGTCCTACGAATCTCAACTGTCCATACCGGGTTTCTAAAAGAAGTGGAGACATGACAATCAAAGAATGGAAAAAATGTATGGACAGTCGTAAGGAGCTTCTTGGAAGCAACATTCAACGAAGGGAAAAAATTGGAGACGGGATGATCACCATTCTTCATAATGGAGAGTCAGGGTCTATATTGTTTTATGCTATTTTACCTTAAGGGTGTTTAGGTACTACCTGATACTGATGATCATGTGCTAAGAACAATTATGTAGGGTTGGGTTCGATGACTATGAGGATGATGATCGTATGACTTATTATTAATAACGAGTAGAAGTTGTATGATGATGCATAGGACTTGTTATTATATATGATGATGTATGATGCGCATGCATGAGCATGTTATATCAGCGGGTGAAATGAACATAGTAGCAGGGTTGATAAACCAAGGACGAAGATATAAGAGAGGACACTTCTCTCTATTAGATAGCTAATAACAACCTAAAAATAACCCCAAAAACCCCTAAAGCAGCCACATTTGTAAAAAAAAACATGAACTTTTGGTCCCGGTTGGAGCCACCAACCGGGACCAAAGGCCCCCCTGACTGGGCTCGGCGGACCGGCCATGTGGAGGCACATCTGTCGCGGTTCGAGTTTGAACCGGGACTAATGGTTGGAGGAATTAGTAACGACCCATTAGTCCTGGTTCATGAACCGGAACTAAAGGCC
>NW_021191904.1:0-2622 GCF_002162155.2 Triticum dicoccoides | reverse complement strand
TTTGTGGCCAACGTATTGGCAGTACATGACGAAAGTGTAACACGGCTTCTTACCAGAACCAATGGCCAAGATTGCTGACTGAGGAGGATTTATAATAGCACAGAACTGTTTAATTCCAAAAGGACCTCCCAAGTTTGATACTGTGAACGTGCCACCCTGAAACAGAGAACGAAAATGGTCAATGAAAAATGTTGTTGATTTCATACTTATCATCTACTATGCGATAAATACCTCGTAATCTTGTGGTTTTAAGCTGTTATCCCTTGCTCTTTGAGCCAACTGCTTCACCTCCTCACCGATTGTACCAAGTCCCTTCTTGTCTGCATCCTGCACCACAAGTAATAAGTTAAGAGAACGGGGGAAAATGCACAAAACCGAACTAGCTAGCTTTGACTAGCTTACCCTAACTACTGGAACAAACAATCCATGCTCAGTTTGTACAGCTACATTTATGTTTACATTGTGGTATCTGCATGAGATGTACATTTGCCATATCACATTTCTTGCCAATATAATTTGAGTGACAGGTATAAATGCTCCGTAGGAACTCACTGGCGAATAAAATCATTCATCCAAGAACTGTTGCACTCAGGGACCTTTCGAAGAGCCAAGGCTGCAGCCTGCGCAGAACGTAGAGGTAAATTTAAAACTGGAGATCACAGAATCCACATGAGCCCAATACGACTTACAAGGCAACAATGTACGTATAAGAACCGGTGAGTACCTTTATAACAAGGTCGTTAATAGATATCTTCTTTCCACCAGATGCTTCCTGCAGTGGGTTCAGTTCCCCTCGTAACCTGTAGCACAACAAAATGAAAAACTCTTCTTTAGACAAAAGTTCGGTACTAAAATTATCCATTGCAAGTTTTACAAAATCAGGCCTGAAACATACTTGATAAGTTTGTCGACACGTGTGTCAACTGTCAAGTAGTAATGTGGGATGGTTTGTTTAGAAGCTAGGAGGCGGTTTGCAGTAACCTGAAAAGAATAAGAGTTAAAACACTACAAGGCAGATAGGATCACCGAAAAAAAGTCTCAGCGGCATTTTTCAATGCTGAAACAGGGTAAAAATAGAAACTGGCACTGGGCTCTGGGTTAATAGGTTAGTCTCAAAAATGATATAAAAGTGTATAATAAAGCCCATAAACATTCAAAACAGTAGATAATATAGCATGGAGCAATCAAAAATTATAGATACGTTGGAGACGTATCACGCACCAGCCCATCAGGGGTTGGTTCCCACGCCACTTCAGCCCATGGGGCCCTCCGGGATAGGTGGCCCCACCCGGTGGACCCCCGGGACCCTTCTGGTGGTCCCGGTACAATACCGGTGACCCCCGAAACTCTCCCGGTGGCCGAAACTGGACTTCCTATATATAAATCTTTACCTCCGGGCCATTCCGGAACTCCTCGTGACGTCCCGGATCTCATCCGGGACTCCGAACAACTTTCAGTTAACCGCATACTAATATCTCTACAACTCTAGTGTCACCGAACCTTAAGTGTGTAGACCCTACGGGTTCGGGAGACACGTAGACATGATCGAGATAACTCTCCGGTCAATAAGCAACAGCGGGATCTGGATACCCATGTTGGCTCCCACATGCTCCACGATAATCTCATCGAATGAATCACGATGTCGAGGATTCAATCAATCCCGTATACAATTCCCTTTGTCTATCAGTACGATACTTGCCCGAGATTCGATCATCGGTATACCGATACCTTGTTCAATCTCGTTACGGCAAGTCTGTTTACTCGTTCCCGTAACACATCATCCCGTGAACAACTCCTTGTTCACATTGAGCTCATTATGATGATGTCCTACCGAGTGGGCCCAGAGATACCTCTCCGTCATACGGAGTGATAAATCCCAGTCTCGATTCGTGCCAACCCAACTGATACTTTCGGGGATACCCGTAGTGTACATTTATAGCCACCCAGTTATGTTGTGACGTTTGGCACACCCAAAGTACCCTTACGATATCCGAGAGTTGCACAATCTCATGGTCTAAGGAAAGGATACTCGACATTAGAAAAGCTTTAGCAGACGAACTACACGATCTTGTGCTATGCTTAGGATTGGGTCTTGTCCATCACATCATTATCCTAATGATGTGATCCCGTTATCAGTGACATCCTATGTCCATGGTTAGGAAACCGTAACCATCTATTGATCAACGAGCTAGTCAACTAGAGGCTCACTAGGGACATGTTGTGGTCTATGTATTTACACATGTATTACGATTTCTGGATAACACAATTATAGCATGAACAATAGACAATTATCATGAACAAGGAAATATAATAATAACCATTTTATTATTGCCTCTAGGGCATATTTCCAACAGTCTCCCACTTGCACTAGAGTCAATAACCTAGTTACATTGTGATGAATCGAACACCCATAGAGTTCTGGTGTTGACCATGCTTTGCACGTGGAAGAGGTTTAGTCAACGGATCTGCGACATTCAGGTCCATATGCACTTTACAAATCTCTATGTCTCCATCTTGAACATTATCATGAATGGAGTTGAAGCGACGCTTGATATGCCGGTCTTCTTGTGAAACCTGGGCTCCTTGGCAAGGGCAATAACTCCAGTGTTGTCACAAAAGAGA
>NW_021191903.1:0-1218 GCF_002162155.2 Triticum dicoccoides | reverse complement strand
CTTTAAAAGAAATGCCACAGTCGGACGTCTGAGCGACATCGCAGAAAGGGCTTTAAAAGAAATGCCACAGTCGGACGTCTGAGCGACATCGCAGAAAGGGCTTTAAAAGAAATGCCACAGTCGGACATCTGAGCGACATCGCAGAAAGGGCTTTATTTCATAAGTAAATAATACTCATAATGAACATTCAATTCATGAAAACAAACGGGTTAGTCCATCCACAGGAGTGATCATTTAACCGGACTTAGCACTCATGCGATTCACCAGAGTCTCTGTCATCAAAGCTGACAATTGATTAGGATAAGAAGGAACGAAACTTGACATGGAAGAGATGATTTTGAGGAATATATGACTCTGCAGAGTTTGTACAAAAATTTTCCCACAGTCAACGGATTTCCGTAGTCACGAAGGACTAGTTCCGTTTACGGTATTTCAAAAGAAAACACAGCTAACTGGTACACACCCATCCTACCTCTCGATGCTAGGAATCACCCTGGTCATCGTCGAAGAAAAACTTTTGAGACGGGGAGATCACAATCTCGAATAGCATGGGATCAAATTTATATACGCGCGCTCTAAGGGGTGCCCCCCTCTCGGTCCCAACCGGAAACACCCATGCCCCCTGACCGAATGACTGGCTTTAATCCAGGGCCATGGAACCATCATCACGGCCTCTCCTCTTTGGTGTGTACCATGAAGGCGGTTTGGAACTTACTAAACCATATTCCTTGTGGAAAACATGTGGTAGTACAAGGAAGGAAATGATAGGTACTAGACCGATATGGTTTGACACCGAAGTCACATAGTCTGGCGTAAGACTGGCATGCTACAACACTGCCGTCGTACCCATCCTCATGCCAACACATGGCCATTCATATTCACATTCATCCACGTATGGATCATCGAACTCACTTACCTCATTATCACATAAAATAACGTTCATCGGTATACTCACCGGCATGCCATGAAACTAACTAAATGCAAAACATGCCAAGACACTCATCATATCAAAAGTTCAAACATGCTTGCCTGGTTCAGAGTAGTCGGAGCCTAGCTCGGTGAAATTCGCGGCTCCGTCACCTCCTTCGGTATCTACGTTTAAAGAAGATACCAAGGAGAGCACAGAAGGTAAACCAAATATTTTTCAAATAAATCTGATAAAAAACTAGACAAAATTTTAAAGAGAACAGAAAAAGAATCAATCAAAAATACTTTTCT
>NW_021191902.1:0-1173 GCF_002162155.2 Triticum dicoccoides | reverse complement strand
TGAAGGGGAAACGCAAACTAGTATAATCTTCACGATCCAGGTGGCACTTCAAATGAACGTTGATTCAATCACCATCATTGTCTTGATGTCTTGCTCTGAGAAATCCTGTCAACATGACATGGAGGGAAGAAGACTCTAGAAGGGTCGATCTCCTCGAAGATCGAACAACTCACGGAATGAGACATAGGACCAACTCTCGGGTTGAGACACGAGATACACATCAAGAGGGGTGGAAAGAAACGGATGACGAAGGTTCACTAGGTAGACAATAATTTCACGCTTAAGAAGGTGGTAATCGATTGTTAACGTAGCGAGGAGTTGAATTGCCATGATACCACGACGAAACATCCTGGAGGAGGGTGATTCGTAGAGTATTATCTTAAGTGGCAAAAAGAATTACCTTTGATATAGAGATCGTTGAGACTCTCTATATCAGCCGAAAGCAAATCACAGCAATCGATTGGCGGGGGTCGGTAGAATGGCATACTCGGACTTGGATGATGTGGATTACCTTGTTGAAGACAACGTAATGGATGATTTTGCTTATCACCTGAAATGGAAGAGATCCATGGTAGAATGGCACATTGGCGGTGCAAGCTGGGAACAAAATGCAAATGCTGGGAATGATTCTGGTAACTGGGGAAGAACCCAACAAAAGAGAGTGAATTCACTGTTTGAAAAGGTCATAGCATTTCCGAGGAAACCGGGAGGAATCCTAGTTAGAGCCGGTGATAACACGTAGCGCTTGTCCGTGCTCTCAAGAACTTGAGCATTTCCATATTCATCAGGGTTTTACCAACATCCGTGTCAAGGGTCCTGGCAACACAACTTGCTACCATGATGAATGATGATGGATGATGCAGATGCAAAGGAAGATAACACCTTCTCAGATTTCATCTTAGCGAGGCCAAGGAAACAAAATCTGGATGATCGACCGAGAGACATTTAGCACTCCGCTTCTAATGTTCTCCTTGATGTGCTAGTGTAACCCATTCATAGAAATGGTCTGGTATCTAGGACATCAAGTAAAAGGTCGGACTTCGGGATCTCAAAATCCATAGGGGCAACTAGGGAGTAAATCCTACGAAATCCCTATGGGGAGGTGGCCAACTTCCTCAATCAAGATATTATAATAACAGGTCTTCCGGCTGGGTGTGTTGGCCACGACATCCA
>NW_021191901.1:0-1822 GCF_002162155.2 Triticum dicoccoides | reverse complement strand
TTTTGTCTTCTCCACAACCACCATTCTATTCCACTTATAGTGCTATATCCATGGCTCACGCTCATGTATTGCGTGAAGATTGAAAAAGTTTGAGAATGTAAAAAGTATGAAACAATTTCTTGGCTTGTCATCAGGGTTGTGCATGATTTAAATACTTTGTGTGGTGAAGATAGAGCATAGCTAGACTATATGATTTTGTAGGGATAACTTTCTTTGGCCATGTTATTTTGAGAAGACATGATTGTTTTGTTAGTATGTTTGAAGTATTATTATTTTTATGTCAATATGAACTTTTATCTTGAATCTTTCGGATCTGAATATTCATACCACAATGAAGAAGAATTACATTGAAATTATGCCAAGTAGCATTCCACATCAAAAATTCTGTTTTTATCATTTACCTACTCAAGGATGAGTAGGAATTAAGCTTGGGGATGCTTGATACATCTCCAACGTATCTATAATTTTTGATTGCTCCATGCTATATTATCTACTATTTTGGACATTATTGGGCTTTATTATCCACTTTTATATTATTTTTGGGACTAACCTATTAACCGGAGGCCCAGCCCAGAATTGCTATTTTTGCCTATTTTATGGTTTCGAAGAAAAGGAATATCAAACAGAGTCCGGAATGAAACCTTCGGGAACGTGATTTTCTCATCGAACATGATCCAGGAGACTTGGACCCTACGTCAAGAAATAAAGGAGGAGGCCACGAGGTAGGGGGGTGTGCCTACCCCCCCCCCCCCAGGCGCGCCCTCCACCCTCGTGGGCCCCTTGTTGCTCCACTGACGTACTCCTTCCTCCTATATATACCAACATACCCCCAAATGATCAGATACGGAGCCAAAGACCTAATTCCACCACCGCAACCTTCTGTATCCACGAGATCCCGTCTTGGGGCCTGTTCCGGAGCTCCGCCGGAGGGGGCATCCAACACGGAGGGCTTCTACATCAACACCATAGCCTCTCCGATGAAGTGTGAGTAGTTTACCTTAGACCTTCGGGTCCATAGTTATTAGCTAGATGGCTTCTTCTCTCTTTTTGGATCTTAATACAATGTTCTCCCCCTCTCTTGTGGAGATTTATTTGATGTAATCTTCTTTTTGCGGTGTGTTTGTTGAGACCGATGAATTGTGGGTTTACGATCAAGATTATCTATGAACAATATTTGAGTGTTCTCTGAATTCTTTTATGTATGATTGGTTATCTTTGCAAGTCTCTTCGAATCATCAGTTAGGTTTGGCCTACTAGATTGATCTTTCTTGCAATGGGAGAAATGCTTAGCTTTGGGTTCAATCTTGCGGTGTCCTTTCCCAGTGACAGTAGGGGCATCAAGGCACGTATTGTATTGTTGCCATCGAGGATAACAAGATGGTTTTTTTTATCATATTGCATGAATTTATCCCTCTACATCATGTCATCTTGCTTAAGGCGTTACTCTGTTTTCATGAACTTAATACTCTAGATGCATGCTGGATAGCGGTCGATGAGTGGAGTAATAGTAGTAGATGCAGGCAGGAGTCGGTCTACTTGTCTTGGACGTGATGCCTATATACATGATCATACCTAGATATTCTCATAACTATGCTCAATTCTGTCAATTGCTCAACTGTAATTCGTTCACCCACCGTAAAATACTTATGCTCTTGAGAGAAGCCACTAGTGAAACCTATGGCCCCCGGGTCTATCTTCATCATATTAATCTTCCAATACTTAGTTATTTCCTTTGCTTTTTTACTTTGCTTTTATTTTACTTTGCATCTTTATCATAAAAATACCAAAAATATTATCTTATCATATCTATCAGATCTCACTC
>NW_021191900.1:0-1818 GCF_002162155.2 Triticum dicoccoides | reverse complement strand
TTTTGTCTTCTCCACAACCACCATTCTATTCCACTTATAGTGCTATATCCATGGCTCACGCTCATGTATTGCGTGAAGATTGAAAAAGTTTGAGAATGTAAAAAGTATGAAACAATTTCTTGGCTTGTCATCAGGGTTGTGCATGATTTAAATACTTTGTGTGGTGAAGATAGAGCATAGCTAGACTATATGATTTTGTAGGGATAACTTTCTTTGGCCATGTTATTTTGAGAAGACATGATTGTTTTGTTAGTATGTTTGAAGTATTATTATTTTTATGTCAATATGAACTTTTATCTTGAATCTTTCGGATCTGAATATTCATACCACAATGAAGAAGAATTACATTGAAATTATGCCAAGTAGCATTCCACATCAAAAATTCTGTTTTTATCATTTACCTACTCAAGGATGAGTAGGAATTAAGCTTGGGGATGCTTGATACATCTCCAACGTATCTATAATTTTTGATTGCTCCATGCTATATTATCTACTGTTTTGGACATTATTGGGCTTTATTATCCACTTTTATATTATTTTTGGGACTAACCTATTAACCGGAGGCCCAGCCCAGAATTGCTATTTTTGCCTATTTTATGGTTTCGAAGAAAAGGAATATCAAACAGAGTCCGGAATGAAACCTTCGGGAACGTGATTTTCTCACCGAACATGATCCAGGAGACTTGGACCCTACGTCAAGAAATAAAGGAGGAGGCCACGAGGTAGGGGGGTGTGCCTACCCCCCCCCAGGCGCGCCCTCCACCCTCGTGGGCCCCTTGTTGCTCCACCGACGTACTCCTTCCTCCTATATATACCAACATACCCCCAAATGATCAGATACGGAGCCAAAGACCTAATTCCACCACCGCAACCTTCTGTATCCACGAGATCCCGTCTTGGGGCCTGTTCCGGAGCTCCGCCGGAGGGGGCATCCAACACGGAGGGCTTCTACATCAACACCATAGCCTCTCCGATGAAGTGTGAGTAGTTTACCTTAGACCTTCGGGTCCATAGTTATTAGCTAGATGGCTTCTTCTCTCTTTTTGGATCTTAATACAATGTTCTCCCCCTCTCTTGTGGAGATTTATTTGATGTAATCTTCTTTTTGCGGTGTGTTTGTTGAGACCGATGAATTGTGGGTTTACGATCAAGATTATCTATGAACAATATTTGAGTGTTCTCTGAATTCTTTTATGTATGATTGGTTATCTTTGCAAGTCTCTTCGAATCATCAGTTAGGTTTGGCCTACTAGATTGATCTTTCTTGCAATGGGAGAAATGCTTAGCTTTGGGTTCAATCTTGCGGTGTCCTTTCCCAGTGACAGTAGGGGCATCAAGGCACGTATTGTATTGTTGCCATCGAGGATAACAAGATGGTTTTTTTTATCATATTGCATGAATTTATCCCTCTACATCATGTCATCTTGCTTAAGGCGTTACTCTGTTTTCATGAACTTAATACTCTAGATGCATGCTGGATAGCGGTCGATGAGTGGAGTAATAGTAGTAGATGCAGGCAGGAGTCGGTCTACTTGTCTTGGACGTGATGCCTATATACATGATCATACCTAGATATTCTCATAACTATGCTCAATTCTGTCAATTGCTCAACTGTAATTCGTTCACCCACCGTAAAATACTTATGCTCTTGAGAGAAGCCACTAGTGAAACCTATGGCCCCCGGGTCTATCTTCATCATATTAATCTTCCAATACTTAGTTATTTCCTTTGCTTTTTTACTTTGCTTTTATTTTACTTTGCATCTTTATCATAAAAATACCAAAAATATTATCTTATCATATCTATCAGATCTCACTC
>NW_021191899.1:0-908 GCF_002162155.2 Triticum dicoccoides | reverse complement strand
ATATGTAGAGATACTAAAATGCACACGAACAGTACGTGTTACCTTAACCTTGCCGCTGTTGTTGAACCATTGGATGTAGTAAGGATGTGGATGTGGTCTTGTGGTGAGAGAAAGCTTCTCCACCATCTCCATGCTAGCCAAGTTGTTGCAGCTCCCTCCGTCTATTATGACGCGCACAGAACGTTCCTTCACAACTCCCTTGGTATGGAACAAATTGTGCCTCTGATTTTGCTCAGCTTGTGTGACCTGCACACTCAAAACACGTTGAGCAACTAAACATTCATACCTGTCAGCGTCTTCAGGAGCCATGTATAGCGTCTCATGATCAGAATCATCTCCACCATGTTCTTCACGTGTAATAAGAGCCAAAGTCTCCTCATCATAGTCACTAGCGGACTCATATCCACCATCCGCGGTAGCAATCATCACACGCGGAGATTTGCATTCTCTCGCATAATGACCTCCTCCCTTATAACGACGACAAATAATATCACTTGTGTGCCCTGTTGATGCCATGGAAGAAGAAGAACGCTGTGCAGGCCCCGCAGGTGCGCTCTTGGCAGATAATGGTGGTTGTGCATGTTTTCTTGTATCACGACTGGAGGTGGCACCGGATGGAGGTGCTGGTGCAGTTGAAGTAGAAGATGCACGTGGTGTCCATGATGAAGGTCGGCCTGCAGAAAAGTTAGTTCGCCCCAATGCTTGTCGATCCTGCACTTCACGTTCAGCTTTACAAGCAAGATGGAATAAACGAGTGATATTAGTATACTCCTTATAGTCTAGAATGGTCTGAATCTCTCTATTTAATCCACCCAGAAAACGTGCAAGCATAGCTTCATTCTCCTCAACAATACCACATCTAATCATGCCAGTTTGTAATTCCTGATAATATTCTTCTACAGAATTTT
>NW_021191898.1:0-839 GCF_002162155.2 Triticum dicoccoides | reverse complement strand
GTGCGTCGCGTGGGTAGCTTCACGGGGTCAGGGCGGAGCTCAGGGATGCATAGTGGGAGCGAGGGGGTGGCTGTGGCCCCGGTAACGGCGTCGGCGGCGATGGGCTCCGCTCGGGCGCGTGCAGGGAGGGAAGCAGAGGAGGGAACGGGGTCCAGGGGAAGAGAGGGGAGGTGCAGGGGGCGAGGGGAAGTGCGTGGCGTCACCAGAGGGCTCGGGGAGGAAGCAGGAGGTGGCCAGAGCAGGGTGGAGGTGGCGCGCACGGCGGCGTCGCGGTGTCCGCGTCCTTCTGGCGAGGAGGAAGACGACAGGGGAGTAGCGGTGGCGGGCTGGGCCGTGCTGCTGGGCCAGGTGGGCTACCAGGTGAGCGCCAGGTAAGGTTTCTCTCCTCTCTTTTATTTCTATTTTAGTTACTGTTTTCTATTTTCTGTAATTGTGTTTGGATTTATTTAAAATGCCAGAGCATTTCCAAAAATCATGCAACTGATTGTGGCCACTGTTTGGAATATTTCCAACAGTAAACATTTCAGTTTGTGATTATTTGAGCATTTAAAATATTATTAGCAATTAAATGCCCAAATGCAAATACTATATAATTTAATTCAAAAATCCAGGAATAGCCTATAAATATGTTCATCATTTTTGGAAGAGGTTTTCACCTTTAACAGAAATTATGAACATTTCCAAAGGGCATTCTGGGTTATTGAAAATATTTTTATTGAACCTAGTTAAATTTCATTTGGTGCTAGGGTTTCAACAATCCCCATTTCAAATTTAAATGAAATTTAAACATGGTGCAACACTCTAATGCATGCACTAGGCATTGTCAGAACTAGGGATGT
>NW_021191897.1:0-1050 GCF_002162155.2 Triticum dicoccoides | reverse complement strand
GTTGAGGAGAATGAAGCTATGCTTGCACGTTTTCTGGGTGGATTAAATAGAGAGATTCAGACCATTCTAGACTATAAGGAGTATACTAATATCACTCGTTTATTCCATCTTGCTTGTAAAGCTGAACGTGAAGTGCAGGATCGACAAGCATTGGGGCGAACTAACTTTTCTGCAGGCCGACCTTCATCATGGACACCACGTGCATCTTCTACTTCAACTGCACCAGCACCTCCATCCGGTGCCACCTCCAGCCGTGATACAAGAAAACAGGCACAACCACCATTATCTGCCAAGAGCGCACCTGCGGGGCCTGCGCAGCGTTCTTCTTCTTCCATGGCATCAACAGGGCACACAAGTGATATTATTTGTCGTCGTTGTAAGGGAGGAGGTCATTATGCGAGAGAATGCAAATCTCCGCGTGTGATGATTGCTACCGCAGATGGTGGATATGAGTCCGCTAGTGACTATGATGAGGAGACTTTGGCTCTTATTACACGTAAAGAACATGGTGGAGATGATTCTGATCATGAGACGCAATACATGGCTCCTGAAGACGCTGACAGGTATGAATGTTTAGTTGCTCAACGTGTTTTGAGTGTGCAGGTCACATAAGCTGAGCAAAATCAGAGGCACAATTTGTTCCATACCAAGGGAGTTGTGAAGGAACGTTCTGTGCGCGTCATAATAGACGGAGGGAGCTGCAACAACTTGGCTAGCATGGAGATGGTGGAGAAGCTTTCTCTCACCACAAGACCACATCCACATCCTTACTACATCCAATGGTTCAACAACAGCGGCAAGGTTAAGGTAACACGTACTGTTCGTGTGCATTTTAGTATCTCTACATATGCTGATTATGTTGATTGTGATGTGGTACCTATGCAAGCATGTTCCTTATTACTTGGTAGACCATGGCAATTTGATAAAAATTCTGTACACCATGGTAGAAACAATCACTATACTCTTGTTGATAAGGATAAAAATATTACTTTGCTTCCTATGACTCCTGATTCCATTTTGAAAGATGATATTAATAGAGCTAATAAAGCA
>NW_021191896.1:0-1062 GCF_002162155.2 Triticum dicoccoides | reverse complement strand
AGTTTTGGCCGATTCTAGCCCGTTTCATGTACTATTACTCACCATTTTGGGGTCCCGAAGCGATTTGCACGATTGGTGAACTCCGAGGTGCGTGTACGTGTCGGTCATCAACACTCACAATTGTTGCCAATTCTGGTCCGTTTCAAGGACTATTACTCACCGTTTTCGGGTCCTAGAGCGATTTCTATGATTGACAATCCCCGGGATGCGTTTCCGCGTCTGTCGTCAACATTCACAGTTTAACCAATTCTGACACGTTTTGTGGACGATTACTTACCGTTTTTGGGGCCCAAAGCGATTTCCATAGTTGTTGAACCCCAAGGTGCGCTTACGTGTCGGTCATCAACACTCACAGTTTTGGCCGATTCTGGCCTGCTTCATGGACTTTTACTCACTATTTTGGGGTCCCAAAGCGATTTCCATGGTTGTTGAACCCCAATGTGTGCTTAAGTGTTGGTCGTCGAGACTCGCGGTTTGGGCCAATTCTGGCCCGTTTCTTGGACTATTACTCAGTTTTGGGGTCCCGAAATGATTTCCACGATTGCCGAACCCCGGGTTGCATTTATGTGTCGGTCATAACCACTGACAATTTGGGCCAATTCTTGTTCGTTTCGTGGACTATTACTCATCGTTTTGGGGTCCCGGAGCGATTTTTACAGTTGACAATCCCAGGGTGCGTTTGCATGTCCGTCGTCAACACTCACAGTTTTGGCCAATTCTGAGCCGTTTCGTGGACTATTACTAACCGTTTTGGGGTCCCGAAGCGATTTGCATAGTTGTTGAACCCCAAGGTGCGGTTACGTGTCGGTTATCAACACTCGCGGTTTTTTCGATTCTAACCTGTTTCGTGCACTATTACTCACGGTTTTGGGGTCCCAAAGCGATTTCCATGGTTCTCGAACCCCAAGGTGTGCTTATGTGTTGGTCATCAACACTCACAATTTTGGCTAATTCTGGTCCGTTTCATGGACTATTACTCACGATTCTGGCCCGTTTTGAGGTCCCAGAGCGATTTTCACGATTGACGATCCCCAGGGTGTGTTTGCATGTCCGGCGTCAATA
>NW_021191895.1:0-1148 GCF_002162155.2 Triticum dicoccoides | reverse complement strand
AAGGTGTACATGTTGTATATGTATATGTCATCCATTTTTACTTCCCTTGATTTTTGCATATATGACACATGAATAGATGAGTAACTTGCATAGTTCATAAAATCTAAAGCCAAAAAATTAGCACAAGAAGTAGAAGGCATGAAAATATTGCAACTCAGTTTGCACATATAAGTGAAGCTCTTATTCATTTCAAAAGATTGACAATGTTCATCATTAAACCATCCCAACATTGGTGAATAAACCTTACTTGCATCAAATTTACATGCTACAACATGCTTAAATAAGCAAACATGCAATAAGTCATTCAACACAGAATCATCACCAAGATTAGAGGTTATATCAAAATGATTAAACATTGGTTCTTTTGCATCAATAGTTAATTCAATGGGTGCACTCAAAACTGTTGGTATTTCAGTTGTTTGATCACATGGCAAAGTCAAATTATCAACGTAGTCCTCTAAAATAGGTGGTGTGATCAAAGTAGTGGGTAGCTCATCAGATGGTGCATTCAAATTGATAAGGCATTCATCATTCTCATGTAGAGATGGAAGATCAGTACCTTTGTCATTACCTCTTATGATCAACTCAGATGATGTAGCCACTCTCGGGGGCGATGTGTCACATGGTGGAGGTGATGTAGTCCTGACAACAACGAATGTGGTTGTCATAGTATGCCTAGTAGTTCAAGGAACAATCATATCAACTCTTGGAATGTGCACCGTGCGCTTGTTCTCCTCGTGGCCAACACGTCGTTTTATTTCCTGTTCAGCTTTGCAAGCAAGATGAAACAAATGGTCCATAGGATAACACTCTTCATGAATTAGTATCTCTTGAATATCACGGTTTAATCCTCCCCAAAATCTATCCATAAAATCATCTTCACTTTCTTCTAAAGAGGAATGCAACAAGGTAGTTTGTAAATCATCATAATATTTTGTTACAGTTTCACTACCTTGTTTTAAGTGTTGCAACTTCTTAATCATGTCACGAGTATAATAAGCAGGGACGAAAGTATGTCGCATGGCAAGTTTCAAATCATCCCAAGTAGTAGGTATATAATCAGGGTGTAACCGACAATATTCACTCCACCAAACCAAAGCATAACCAGTGAAAGAACCAACCGCAACCTTAACCTTTTTATGTTCATT
>NW_021191894.1:0-424 GCF_002162155.2 Triticum dicoccoides | reverse complement strand
TTTTTTGCTCCAAAATGACTCAATATGCTTAGCTAGCTCAAAAATTACATAATAAGCTTAATTAGCTCGAAAATGACCTATTTAACCTAGGATAGCTGTAAAATGACCTATACTTAGCATTTTTTTCCTCCAAAATTACGTAATATGCTTAGCTAGCTTCAAAATGACCTATTTAACCTAGGATAGCTCTAAAATGACCTATACTTAGCATCTTTTCCTCCAAAATTACTTAATATGCTTAACTAGCTCTAAAATGACATAATATGCTTAAGAAATGACATAGTTTAGCTCCTGGATGACTTCACATGCTTAGCTAGCTCCAAAATGACATAATAACCTTACTTAGCTCTAAAATGACATATTTAACCTAGGATAGCTCTAAAATGACCTATACTTAGCATCTTTTCCTCCAAAATGACTTAAT
>NW_021191893.1:0-2196 GCF_002162155.2 Triticum dicoccoides | reverse complement strand
TGGTCAATGGTGTAGTCATCATGGATGATGGAACCGCATAAAGCCGGAGGCGCAAAAAATGCGCTATGACCACTACAAGAAATATGTCAACTTATGACCTTCTGTCAGTGACCCTCAAAGAATTGGTCATAAATTTATGACCATTTTAGACCAATTGGTCAAAAGCTGTTCAGGGGGCTTCAAACCCTAAACCATTGCGACCATTTTGGTCAGAAAGGTCGTAATTTCCTTACACGAAATAGTCACAAAGCAAACAGTGCTAGTCCGCTTCCTTATTTCTAGTTGTTAATGACCAATATAGATGGTCATAGCCTTGTAGATTATGGTGGGTTGTGATGACTAGGCGCCATCTCATCAGTTTTGCCTATGTGTCATGTCCATGTGGCAGTTTTTGCCCTAGGTTGTGAAGCAACCTATATTTCTATCATTCCCAAAATTCCCAAAAAAATCTCATAAATTCTTTGGGTCATATCTTCATCAAATATGTAAAAATCCTTCCTTGCCTAGTTCTAAACTAATTCAACAATATTCATTTTCCTATTATGTTCACAACAACACTTTATGAAGGAAGTGCTATTTATATATTCTTGATTGCCCTAGGAATTTTTGGCACCCTTTCCTATCCAAATCATTACCGCATGACAAAATTCAGCTCCATTTGCCTAGCAAATCTTCCTCGGCAAATTTCCAAAGTTCTTGTCCACCTAGAAGCATTGTGAAGGAAGTACCTTTTTGATATCTCTAAATGACATGAAATTTATACAGTTTCTTCATATGCCCAAATTATCACCCTCCTCCAAATTGCAGCTCAGTCAAATCATCTATGTGAGCCCAGGTTTAATTTATATTTTATGGCCAAATTGGCACGTTGCAAAGCAAGTGTTATATAGACCCCTCCTATTACCCTCAAACTTTTCGGGCACTCTTCCATACCCAAATCATTGACACATGATAATATTCAGCTCAATTTTCCTAGTAAATCTTTATCGGTAAATTTCCAAAGTTTCTACCTCGAGAGAAGCTTTGTGAAGTAAGTACTAGCTAGGCTTACCCAAATGATCTGAAAATTGACCAGCGCATGACCATACCTAAGTAACTTACCTACACCAATTTTGAGCTCATTTCATTCATCCAATCTCTCTCACTAGTTTTCCCAAGTTTTTGTCCATAGAAGAGCATTGTGAAGGAAGTACTACTTTGGCATGTCCAAAGGGTATAAATTTTCTACAATGCTTTCCTATGCCCAAATAACCATCCGCCACAAAATTTCAGCTCAATCCATTCATTATTTTGAGCCCAGCTTCAACATTCATATTTTTGTCCAGCGTGGTACTTTGCAAAGCAAGTACCACCTAGGATCCTCCTTTTGAGCTAAAAATTTGTGAAGACATTCTCCCTAGTAGATGATCATCCTCAGCCAAAACTCATGCCCATTGGCCATGTGCATTTCCCGTACCGCTAATCAAACACTTGGCTGCTAATTCATGTTTGAGCATCGATCGGTCTCCTCGTGAGAATCTTATGTTGTAATTTTCTTCCTAGCACCAACCTGGGGAGTAACCAACCCACTAGACATGCCTAGGCCGCGCAGAACACATGGGAACGTCACGGTCGCTCGGTGACCACGCGGCGGGCATGCGAGTTTACGCGCTCTAGAGTTGGGGCCCTCGGCCGCCGCCCAAACCTCGACGTATTGCCACCAAACCATGTATTTATGATTAAATAGGTCCTTATGTAACTAGAAATGATTTTTGGAAAAAATAAATAGCAAACTATGAGGCAGCTGCAGTTCAAATTTGACCCGCTTCCAACTAAATCGGCAGAAATTTGTCTTTTTCACGAGAGGTGGATAAAAAAAATTACACCCAACCATTTTGTCAATTGTGCATTAAATATGTGCTAGTGTTTTATAAAAATGATTTGGTCCAATTTTGCAACAATTATTTGGTAGTTCCTTCACAAAAAAACCTCCTTTTGGGCACTCGAAAAATGAAAAATGGTTTTTTCGTCGGAAGAAAATGAAACCTTCCTTAGGCAACATTGTTTGCCATTCCAATATGCACCCTTGTGCATAATATGAAATCATTTGAACAAACTATGCCACGAATGTGGCCATAAGATTGATCATTTGGCTTGAAAGCCATGAATCTTCATAGATGATAGCTCATTTCTGAGAACACTTTTTTAAAATAATTG
>NW_021191892.1:0-960 GCF_002162155.2 Triticum dicoccoides | reverse complement strand
TCTTACCATGCAGCAGGCGGTGATCGGCAACCAGCGGTGTCAAGTAACTCCGAATATTGAGTAAAGCGATTGCCAGGGGAGCGTACGTATACACGGTGTAGAAATATGTGGAGCTGGGTTGGCTATATATGGTAGCAAAAGATTAGCAATAATCAATTCAAAGATGCAATGTTGAATAAACGCTCAACGACGGTACTGTGCTGGTCCTAGGCTAGACCGAACTAGAGACGCGAGCCTAGAACACTAATGAGGTCACGTCGTAGCACAACTAGCATCAATGAAGGACACTAAGTAGCTCTGGACAGCAAGATATAAATGAAGATCACAACGGCAGTAAAGATAATGAGGTGAAACAACAGCCAAGCAGGATATATCAACAACTTTGTCTCCAACTTTCCTCTGAAAAAGTTTGTGCCGATTTTTTTGTTTTTTTTTCTTCTCTCTTTTTTTTTACTCACACTTTTTTTCTTTCTCTCCTTTTTTTTTCTCTGACTTTTTTTTCTCCTTTTTTTCTCTTGTTTTTTTTCTCCTTTTTTTCTCCCTCTTTCCAAAACAAACTAGATAAGATGCAGATTGGATCAAGTGAAGATGTGAACGATCTCAACTATTATTATGACAATGAATGATGGGTAGCACGTGGTGGAAATTGATGGATGGGTGGTGGACAGCGGAAGAGATAATGATGCAGCGGTGGCGTGACTAATGTGAACAGAACTCGAAACTCTAAACGAACTAGACACTAAGACCAGCAACTCGACACGACGATGCAACCGATAATTCAACTATGCAAGCAATGAAAAGAAAATTGCAAAGGCTCAGACTGGCTTGGACCAAGGATGAATAGATCTAACTCTTTTTTGTGGCTTTTTCTTGGACAATAGGCAAGAAAATAAATCTAATCTAGGAAAACTGGAAATTCTCACCGAGCAACCTGAAAACTGATACCACTTGATAGAGGCG
>NW_021191891.1:0-997 GCF_002162155.2 Triticum dicoccoides | reverse complement strand
ATCTATCGTAGGCAAGCAATAGTAACCACACAATAAGTACTCATCTAATGCACAGGGAAAAATCGAACAAGAGAACGAACCAGAAAGTTCAACTTAAGAACTCCGGTTGCAAAGAAAGAACGAGCCGAACAAACGACGAAAAACAAACGGCGGAAGAAAACAACTCGGTTCTAGCAAGTTGAATCTAGGTCAAAATTTTACTGTAGCAAAAGCTTGTTCAAGTTGATTAGACGAAACGGCGGTTTCGAGATGAAACTCCAGGCGCTTGAATCACCTGATTCCGATAAACGAGCGAGAAGATAAACTAGAACGAAGATCGGATCTGAGATCGCGATCGCGGAATAAATCCGACGAGAAGAAAAAGAAGAACGGTTATACGAACAGACGTCGTTAACCGGGAAATAATCGGTGATCACGTTCGTTGAGACGAACGGTCCGAAAGAAGAACGAAAACCAATCTAGGGTTTTTCGGAAAAGAGATCGAAACGAAAAACCGATCTAGAACACCGGAATGGTTTAGCGAAAAATCGGAAAGAAAACGAATCGGTAGAGAAGAAAAGAATCGGAACGGTTTATAAGAAAAACCGAACCGAGGGAAAGAAGAGACGCGGCGCGGTACCTCCGGCGAACGGCAGCGACGGCGGCGTTGACGCAGGGCGGCGGCGGCGCGGTGACGCATGGCGGCGGTGGCGGCACTAGGGCGCGGGGTTGGGCGGCGTTGGGCGCGGCGGCGATGCACAAGGGCGGCGGCGCGGGTGAGAGGCGCGGGGTGAGGCGCGGCTTGGGTGGTGCGGCGGCGCGGCGTGGGGCGGCGGAGAGGAGAGGAGAGGTGTTGGTTTGATGTGTTTAGAGGGGGGGGTGCTTGGGTATTTATATTGGGGAGGGGAGGGTTTTGCTTGGGGTAGGGGACAAGAAATAGATTAGAATTAGGAAACAAGAGGAAAAGATCTAGAAATAGATACGGAATAAACGAACATAGGACAAGAGTCCTACTAGG
>NW_021191890.1:0-982 GCF_002162155.2 Triticum dicoccoides | reverse complement strand
ACTCCGGGACCCCAAAACAGTGATCAATAGCCAACGAAATGGGCCAGAATCGGCCCAAATTGTGAGTGTTGATGACCGACACGGAAACACACCCCAAGGTTCGTCAATCGCGGAAATCACTTTGGCAACCTAAAACCGAGTAATAGTCCAAGAAACGGGCCAGAACCGGGCCAAACTGCGAGTCTTGACGACCAACACGTAAGCACACCTTGGGGTTCGACAACCATGGAAATCGCTTTGGGACCCCAAACGATGAGTAATAGTCCACGAAAGAGCCCAGAATCGGCCAAATCTAGGATTATTGATGAACGATACATAAACGCACCCCGGGGTTCGTCAATCATGGAAATCTCTCAGGGACCCCAAACCAGTGAGTAGTAGTCAATGAAACGGGCCAGAATCGGCAAAACTGCAAGTGTTGATGACCGACACACAAACACATCCCGGTGTTCGTCGATCGTGGCAATCTTAGCGGGACACCAAAACTGTGTACTAGTCCATGAAACGGGCCAGAATCGGCCAAAACTGTGATTGTTGATGACCGACATGTAGCCACACCTTGGGGTTCAACAACCATGGAAATCATTTTGGGACGCCAAAACGGTGAGTAATAGTCCACGAAACGGGTCAGAATCGACAAAAACCGCGAATGTTGATGACCGACATGTAAACGCACCCCTGGGTTCGTCAATCATGGAAATCACTCTGGACCCCAAAACAGTGAGTAGTACTCCACGAAACGGGCCAGAATCGGCCAAAACTGCGAGTGTTGATGACTGACACGTAAGCACACACTCGGTTCAACAACAATGGAAATCAATTTGGGACCGCAAAACAGTGAGTAATAGTCCAGGAAACGGGTCAGAATTGGCCAAAACTATGAGTCTTGATGTCCGACACTTAAAGCACCCTGGGGTTTGTTCATGAAAATCACTCCGGGACCCCAAAACAATGAGTAATAGTGCACGAAACGGGTCAGAAT
>NW_021191889.1:0-1038 GCF_002162155.2 Triticum dicoccoides | reverse complement strand
GGTCTCGTAGTCTACCGGAGAGAAGAGGGGGAAGAAATAATGAATACAAAGCAAACAAAGCACCACAAAATATATCAAGGCAATACGCGGTGTTCGGTGTGCCCTAACGCGGTAGTAGGTGATACCGGTGAAGGGGGGAAAACATCCGGGAAAGTATTCCCGGGGTTCCGTGTTTTCGGGCAGAGGAACGGAGGGGGAAAAGTTGCGAGTTTGATATGTTAGGGGTGTGTGGTGGACGAACGGGCTGCGTATCCGGAATCGTCTCGTCGTTCTGAGCAACTTTCGTGTTGAAAATATTTTAATCCGAGTTACGGATTAAAAGATATGATTTTCTAAAGATTTTATGAATTTTCTGGAATTTATTTAATTATTTAACTCTAACATTATCCAGAATAGTGTATGCTGACGTCAGCATGACGTCAGCATGGCGTCAGCAGTCAACAGGGGTGTTGACTGGTCAATCTGACGTGTGGGACCCACTGGTCATAGACTGTTTAGGCTAATCACTGTTTAACTAATCTAACTACTGTTTAATTAAACTAATTAGTTAATTAGGTTAATCTAATTATGATTAATCAACTTAATTAATTCCTTAATTAATTAATTAATTTAATTATTATTTATTTATTTAATATATTTTTTTAATTCTTTTTTTTATAAAACCGTTCTGGGCGTGGGGCCCCCTGTCATAGGCCAAGGCCCCTAACGGGCATACGGGCAGGCGGTTGCCGCGGGTGCGGGCGCTGGGCGTCGGCGCCCGACTGGGCGAGCGCCCAGATCGACAGGGGGAGGCGCCGGCCACGGGCACGGCAAGCCCGGACGCTGGCTCAGGGGTGGCCATCGGCGCGCCTGGGCGCCGGCGGCCAAGGCAGCGACAGCACGGGGCGAGGGGAGCAGGGCGGCCCGCTGGCCGTGGCTGGAGAGAGCTGCGGGAGGCTGGGGTCGAGGGCGCGCCTGGGGCGCGGCCAGTGTGGGGAGGCGGGGAGCAGCACGAGCATGGCCACGCGCGGGGCGCGGGCGCAGCCGACGCGGCCGGGG
>NW_021191888.1:0-1581 GCF_002162155.2 Triticum dicoccoides | reverse complement strand
CAACTTGGAGAGTTGGAAGATAAAAGCTTGTCTGACTTAGTTCACGTTAAGGGATATCTTTTGTGCGTGTGTGTGTGTTGAAGAAAGATGATATCTCCATTGATTGGTCTTCGTGATCAGTTGTTGGATCTATTGCCTTGTCAATACTTTGACTTGAGTATGGGCTATCGTCAAGTCAAATCAGAACCAACGATTTTCGTAATGTTGTCTTACTCGTGGTTGATCCCTCGAGCATACACCATTACATCTTTTGGTCTGAACATTGCTATCACCGTGTTCACGTGATGGTGGAAGTCCAGTAATATGGAAAATTCTGATGAGTTGTTGTTGAGCCCATCAGCAGCATTTTTGTCTCCCCCATGATTCATGTTGAACATCAACCTAGTGTTGAAAACCTTGTAAGCAATGCCTTCGTGTTCCGTTCATGAAGCTTATGCTTGGATGAAAGAAGTGACTTTCTCCAAGTTCACGTGCATTAGGTGTAAGTTGCCGCCATGAATTTGAGAAAGGTTTGTTTGTTTCCCTTGGAATCATCCCAAATCGGTCATGCATACGTACGAAGTATCCCAAACCTTTTTTTTTGAATTTTTTTGCCTCTAGATCTTGAAAGCCCCGTAACTTTTTTTGTGTTAGGTTTTTGGGGATTCTGAAAATGTTTAACGGGGTTCCCCCAGTTAAATTCGGATGTAACTTTTTGAGTAGATGATTTTTCATATATAAAACTTTTTAATCCGAGTTCGTATGCAAAAGTTATGCCCATTTTACAAATTTCTAGAGATATTTTGCGAATAAAGTCGAAATTTATATTTGTAAATTTTCCCAACAACTAGACCACATATGACATGGCAATATTATTTTCTTTTATCTTTTTGACATTTTTATCATTTTTTTATTTTTTTTAAACTGAAAAGGCGGTCCACAGGGGGGGGGGTTCTTGTAAGCCAACCTTTCTACATGAATCTGTGTCGGATTCCTTGAGCTAGTTCGTTAAGCTAAACAACAACTTGGAGAGTTGGAAGATAAAAGCTTGTCTGACTTAGTTCACGTTAAGGGATATCTTTTGTGCGTGTGTGTGTGTTGAAGAAAGATGATATCTCCATTGATTGGTCTTCGTGATCAGTTGTTGGATCTATTGCCTTGTCAATACTTTGACTTGAGTATGGGCTATCGTCAAGTCAAATCAGAACCAACGATTTTCGTAATGTTGTCTTACTCGTGGTTGATCCCTCGAGCATACACCATTACATCTTTTGGTCTGAACATTGCTATCACCGTGTTCACGTGATGGTGGAAGTCCAGTAATATGGAAAATTCTGATGAGTTGTTGTTGAGCCCATCAGCAGCATTTTTGTCTCCCCCATGATTCATGTTGAACATCAACCTAGTGTTGAAAACCTTGTAAGCAATGCCTTCGTGTTCCGTTCATGAAGCTTATGCTTGGATGAAAGAAGTGACTTTCTCCAAGTTCACGTGCATTAGGTGTAAGTTGCCGCCATGAATTTGAGAAAGGTTTGTTTGTTTCCCTTGGAATCATCCCAAATCGGTCATGCATACGTACGAAGTATCCCAAACCTTTTTTTT
>NW_021191887.1:0-2742 GCF_002162155.2 Triticum dicoccoides | reverse complement strand
GGAACTGAACTATATAAGGCGCATTATTGAAAGGTGAAAAAACTGTTAATACACTTTCAGATAATTATCTGTTTTATTCTGTGTAATTTCTGGTTGCATACGCGATATAAATTTTCTTGACTGAGCACATCCTAGCAAATCTAACTAGGTCAAATTAAAGATTCTTCAATGACACTGCCACCCATGAGAATGTATACATCGGCGCAATTAATTAGTTCTGCAAATAGAGTGGAATATACAATTTTTCCTCGAGAGACGTCATGATCGTCCTAATTACATGCAATTTCTATGATTTCACAATCCTTATAAGCCTATAAAAGGCGAACTTTTCCCAAGCGTTTGGCCATCAATAGCTCAAACTTGCTGCAGACGCCCAGTTAAGAATCAAGGGTTCTCCAAATCCAAACAACATGGACAGCAAGCCGGACGGTAAGCTAATTAACCTCCACTTATCATAACAGTATATTGCGTGCATGTAGAGTAGCTCTATATACATCTTTTGACACGCCATATATATGCAGTGCCTCCACTGAAAACTAATTCAGATGACCGTCCAACGTATGTTGCACCACCAGATGTCTCAGCATCGCCTTCTGACGATGGTTAGTACCGGCCGCCGATCTCAATTGCTCATTTGAGTAGTACTATCCCAGTCCCATTCATTAACCAATTAAATTTCATATCAATTATTTGTTATGCAGTGATGCATACTGATGTGCCGACCGAAAAGTTCTGACGCCGGGAAGAAAGGTATTCATCCTGTTGGATACTATCACCATCGCTAGCCTCTCCAAATTTGCCTCATGTTACATTGATAAGCATAGCCAGCCTCCTAACATCTTAATCCCATGCATGCATGCAACTGGTTAAACTGATCGTATCCGTATACTACTCTCTAATTGATTGATATTGCCGTGTAGTTGTGACACCACATAACGCACCTGCACAGCCGGCAGAGGAATCTTCTACTGGTTAGTATACTCAACTACTCAAACACTCAAGCTTACTATTACGTCTCCAAGCAAGAGCAGCTACTGAGCTACATACTCGATCAGTCGATCGTCGTGTGCATGCATGCATGCCCCATCATCCACGTCGGACTTGTTTCGATTCCCTGCCCACCTTTTGAACTAGCTTTCGCATCCCTGTTCTCCAAAGGACTTCAGCTAATCTTTTTCTTCCATGACCAAATAGTCAATGGATTCTCTAATGTTTGTCTCTTGTGATTTTGCACGTGTGCAGGTGCAGCAGCTAAAGCTACAAGTCATTCCACACTGCCGCTGAAGGTATCAAGCAGCACAAAACAAAACAACCCAACCTAGGTATACGAACTATAATTATTGCATATATTGTGTGTGTGGCTCCGCAGAAACCTGACACGCTGAAATTTTATTTTGTTAGACAAGGTTCCAAATTATTCTCAGCGGTGAATTCAGGATTCACATATATATTTTAATCCTCTCGTGTGGATGGATGAAGAAGAAGAACAAGGTGATACGTATACTGAATACTCTAATAGTGTGTAAGAAGTTAAGAGGTGGAACAGAAATATGTATCAACCTATTGCATGTTTATAGTTTGTACTTCCTTTGGTGGATTTGTTCACTGCCTTAAGTTGGTATGTTGGTATTGTATTGAATTCACATGTACTAATAAATTTGGATTGTACTGAGTTTATCTTCTTTTTTGCCATGGAATTAATTGTATGTTTTTCTTCTCAAACTTGTGAATTTTATCTTGAGCCAGTCAATACATAACTTTTATAAGCCCCTCATCAGATAAACAAGTAATCTATCACATTGACCTCAAACAAATTGAATACATTTTCATGGAAATTTATGTAGTAATACAAACATTTTGGGGGGTTGGGAAAAATAACAGGTGACCCACGGTGGGACCAGCTACCAATTATACTAGTCAAAATAACACCTGGAATTATTCAAAGGAATTTCAAATTTGCCAAAATGTATCTAAATTTAAGGAATTCGAGCAAACTTTCTAAATTTTCTTTTTTGTAAATACAGGTCGTTTTTCTTCTCTAGGGGGAAGTGGGACATGTAGAGCTGGTTACTGGAGAATACGCCAAGTGAAAAATCTCTAAGTAATACAACAAGAAATTCCTTGCACAATGCACGCATATGCCATGTCGCACTGTTTGTGAGTGGCTCTTTCATGCTGACGGATGGGTCCGTGAGGTCGGGCAAGGATTCTCGGGAACTCTGCCAGAAGGATTATTTTTGCTTCATATTGATATTTGTTCGTCTGTACCGAAGCTCTCCTTAATTATAAGGAGCCAATTAGCGAGAACACAACTAACTCACCACATAAATGAGTTAGAAAGTTGAACTGGGATCGATTTAATGAAATAATGATTGCCGGTGATAGAGCAATATTATCGTTGCCTTGGTTACAGTAGAAAAACAGGCATGCATATCAGTATGACAGTACCTATTCCATTGAACTATTTTTTATTTGGTTGTTTATCAATCAGCATGTATGTGAGCTCGGGATCGAAAACTATATGTCCTCCTCCTCTACTTCCTTTATCAATAGCTCTAACAAACTCCGAGCAGCCATGTGCAACCATCGCCTTCCACAGGTCAAGATCCCGAGCTAGAAACAACGACTCCTGAGTCCTGACAAGCCAATGATTCTGCACAATTAGGATCAATGGTGACCTTGGTCACCAGGATGGAAGCCCCCAAGAAAACCCCTCCTACAGGCCCAACATCCCATCGTGAC
>NW_021191886.1:0-960 GCF_002162155.2 Triticum dicoccoides | reverse complement strand
GAACCCCTTTATCCTTTGCATGACCTGTCATTCCACAGTAAATAGATGAAACCCACTAGCATGAGTAGGAGTTGTTTGAGCCCTGTTGTGCCTACTCATTCATGTTTGTTTGTCATGCCTGCTACTGCTTAGAGTTGAGTCAGGTCTGATTCATCGGGGATGAATCAGAGGTGTGTGAACATGTCCTACTGTGTGTGAGCTAAGTGTGTGAACACGATTTGGTAAAGGTAGCGGTGAGAGGCCATGTAGGAGTACATGGTGGGTTGTCTCATTGCAGCCGTCCTCAGGAACTGAGTTCTATGTTTGTGATCCATGATTCAGCTACTACCACGCATTGGGCCCGAAACCAATGGACCCTCTCGGCTTCTTAATCACCCTTGTCCTCTGTCCAGGAGTTGCAAGTAGTTTCTGGTGTTTGTAGTATGCTGGAGGCCGTGGGCAGCGCTGACCGTAGGGGTGGGCTGTGATGCGGTAGGCACGTGGCACCGGTGTATCGGGCGCCCGTTTGGTGTCTCGGGAACCCTGTTCACATCGTTTGGGGCTGTGAGCGAAACTCCGGCCGGATCTCCTCATGGATGGAACCCGAATAGGCGATAAACCTGGACTAGAGACTTGAGTGATTGGGTAGGTCGTGGCCGACACCCACGTTGGGCTTCCGCTTGAAGGTTGCCGAGTACATGTCGTGTAAACGGCGGTAAGTGGTGAGAGCGTGTGTGAAGAAGTACACCCCTGCAGGGTTAACCTAATCTATTCGAATAGCCGTGTCCGCGGAAAAGGACTTCTGGGTTGCTTATATCAGTTCATAGACAAGTGAAAGTGGATACTCTAAATACGCAAGATAAGCGTGAGTGCTATGGATGGCGTTCTCGTAGGGAGACGGGAGCGGATCCATAGTGGTGTATTGATATGGTGAATATGTGGACTCGTGTGCGCCACCTCAAAAGAGTCGCTTGCAGTCGT
>NW_021191885.1:0-1428 GCF_002162155.2 Triticum dicoccoides | reverse complement strand
GGAGGATATATCTATGGACTTTGTTTTAGGTTTACCTCGAACAAAGAAGGGGAGGGATAGCATATTTGTTGTCGTGGATAGATTCTCGAAAATGGCACACTTTATACCATGTCATAAAAGCGATGATGCTGTTAATGTTGCTGATTTGTTCTTTCGTGAAATTATTCGCTTGCATGGTGTGCCAAATACTATTGTTTCAGATCGTGATACTAAATTTCTTAGCCACTTTTGGAGATGTTTATGGGCTAAGTTGGGGACTAAACTGCTTTTTAGTACTACTTTGTCACCCCCAAACTGATGGACAAACTGAAGTAGTCAATAGAACGTTGTCTACTATGCTTAGGGCTGTTTTGAAGAATAATAAGAAAATGTGGGAGGAATGCTTGCCTCATATTGAATTTGCTTATAATCGTTCATTGCATTCTACTACTAAGATGTGCCCTTTTGAAGTTGTGTATGGTTTCCTACCTCGTGCACCTATTGATTTGTTGCCTCTTCCATCTTCGGAGAAGGTTAATTTTGATGCTAAACAACGTGCTGAATTGATTTTAAAAATGCATGAGTTAACTAAGGAAAACATTGAGCGCATGAATGCTAAATATAAACTTGCTGGAGATAAGGGTAGAAAACTTGTTGTGTTTGCACCTGGAGATCTTGTTTGGTTACATTTGCGTAAGGATAGATTTCCGGATTTGCGCAAATCAAAGTTAATGCCACGTGCTGATGGTCCCTTTAAGGTGTTAAAGAAAATAAATGATAATGCATATAAAGTTGAGCTGCCTGCAGATTTTGGGGTTAGTCCCACTTTTAACATTGCAGATTTGAAGCCTTATTTGGGTGAGGAAGATGAACTTCCGTCGAGGACGACTTTATTTCAAGAAGGGGAGGATGATGAGGACATCAATACAATTGTTACACCCACAGCCCCTGCTGCTATAAATACTGGACCAATTACTAGAGCTCGCGCACGCCAACTAAATTACCAGGTACTTTCGTTTTTTGGTAATGATTCTAATGTTCATGAGAATATGATGCTGCCTAAATTGGATACATTTGTTTTGCTTACAAATGAAGGGCCTAGCTTGGAGAAGGATGAACATTGGAGCAAGAACAAGCATGGAGATGATGGCATGCGCAAGGGGAACAAGAACGGAGTTACAAGTGATGATTTCAGGACTTTGAAGCCACCATAGTGGGTGCATGAAGCCTTGGACGAAATATACAAGATGCCACTTCATAAATTTCGTCCCGAGGCTATTTTAGGTGCTGCGTCACCTTATTATTGGGCCAGGCCCATGTAATTTCGAAATACATAAGTATAGGCTATTTTTAGAGTCCGTATGTGTGGGGAAACAAGAGATAGGGTTGATTTCGGACCCCTCCACCAAGGGCCACGAAATTCCCCCCTCTTCCTCCATATATACAGCC
>NW_021191884.1:0-1026 GCF_002162155.2 Triticum dicoccoides | reverse complement strand
TAAAACGCTCACAGTAAAGCAAATATCAATGTCTTACAAGTTCTTACCATGCAGTAGGCGGTGATCGGCAACCAGCGGTGTCAAGTAACTCCGAATATTGAGTAAAGCGATTGCCAGGGGAGCGTACGTATACACGGTGTAGAAATATGTGGAGCTGGGTTGGCTATATATGGTAGCAAAAGATTAGCAATAATCAATTCAAAGATGCAATGTTGAATAAACGCTCAACGACGGTACTGTGCTGGTCCTAGGCTAGACCGGACTAGAGACGCGAGCCTAGAACACTAATGAGGTCACGTCGTAGCACAACTAGCATCAATGAAGGATACTAAGTAGCTCTGGACAGCAAGATATAAGTAAAGATCACAACGGCAGTAAAGATAATGAGGTGAAACAACAGCCAAGCAGGATATATCAACAACTTTGTCTCCAACTTTCCTCTGAAAAAGTTTGTGCCGATTTTTTTGTTTTTTTTTCTTCTCTCTTTTTTTTCCTCACACTTTTTTTTCTTTCTCTCCTTTTTATTTCTCTGACTTTTTTTTCTCCTTTTTTTCTCGTTTTTTTCTCTTTTTTTTTCTCCCTCTTTCCAAAACAAACTAGATAAGATGCAGATTGGATCAAGTGAAGATGTGAACGATCTCAACTATTATTATGACAATGAATGGTGGGTAGCACGTGGTGGAAATTGATGGATGGGTGGTGGACAGCGGAAGAGATAATGATGCAGCAGTGGCGTGACTAATGTGAACAGAACTCGAAACTCTAAACGAACTAGACACTAAGACCAGCAACTCGACACGACGATGCAACCGATAATTCAACTATGCAAGCAATGAAAAGAAAATTGCAAAGGCTCAGACTGGCTTGGACCAAGGATGAATAGATCTAACTCTTTTTTGTGGCTTTTTCTTGGACAATAGGTAAGAAAATAAATCTAATCTAGGAAAACTGGAAATTCTCACCGAGCAACCTGAAAACTGATACCACTTGATAGAGGCGAGGGTCCCGATCTTTCGATGAGATGAT